>NW_007726728.1:604734-673077 GCF_000696425.1 Galeopterus variegatus
TCCGTTGCCGGACACGGAAAAAAAAAAAAAAAAAAAAAAAAAAAAAAAAAAAAACTTCTTAAAATCTCATCTGAATGATACCTGGAAAAATCATTGGTACGTGGGCAGCTGCCCCGTGATGGAGCTTCATAACAGCACCCACCTCTGCACATGCTCTGATCCCGCCGCCTGTGTGGCAGCTCCAAAACAGGAAGGCCAGAAATATACTTTAGAGCTTCAGGAGGTGGTGAGCAGCTCGTGCCTCGAGGACTGCTTACATCTGGCTCATCGCAGTCCTTGAAGCCTGCGGCAAAAGTCCAGGTATCAGGGGAAAGCAGGTACAATTCTGCTCTGTAATCTTAGGGATGCTCGGGCTGGCATCGAAGGTCACTCCTCCACATCAAGACGGATTTCCGCAGCTGAAGACGGGGGACTTGAGTGTGGCTGTGTGGTGACAACACCCCACTTTCTCTAGGAACTTATTTAACCTCAACATGCCGACCCTTATAATAACGCCCTGTGAAGTGCTGTGAGGCTGAAATGTGATCCTTCCTTCCAGCTGTTTCCACTGTTATGAAATTACATGGTGCACTCCTAGAGAACAATCCAGGCTCCGGAGATGGGTGATCGGATGTGATTCTCAGGCCCACCACTTTTTGCCTTTGTGACTTTGGGAAAGTTCTTAAACTCCTCTGGGCCTGTTTTGCTGTAAAGCTTTTTCTTGAGCACCTAGGCAGTGCATGATCATTCATATGCATACTAGTGTCTAGAAGCTCTAGGTAATAATGAGCTTAAACGTGAACACATGATAAATTAATATTCACTTCATATAAGACATAGTATGAATACGCCTTATTTAATTTGCAAATTCAGAGCAACTAAATTTTTTTTCCAGTGAAACTTGACAGGGTTATTCAAGAACAGCCAGGAAGAATTTGCAGCCTACCTGGACTTGATTCTGCTGTGAGATTCCAAGGAGAAGGCTAAAGGGGCAATAATCAAACAATGAGGAACTCGAGTTATTTAATGGTGGTGTCCAAGTTTCCCATTGCCACTTTAACAAGTTACCACAAACTGGGGAGTGTAGAACAAAGAAATTGATTTTCTCATAGCTCCAGAGGCCAGAGGTACAAATGGCGGTGTCTGCAGGCTGTGCTCCCTCTGAAGGCTCTGGGTGCCTCCTGCCTCTCCAGGTCTGGCAGCTGCCCACACTGCTTGGCTTGGGGTGTGCTGCCACGGTCTCAAGCCCAGCATCTTAAAATCTCTCTCCTTCTCCATCTTCACATCCCTTCCTCTGTGTGTCAAATCTCCTCTGCCTCCCTCTTATAAGGACACTCGTGATGGCATTTAGGGCCCACATGGATAATCCAGGACAATCTTCCATCTTAAGATTCTTAATTTAATCGCATTTGCTAAAACCCTTTTTCTAAATAAGATAACATCCTCAGGTTCTTCCAGGATTAGTACCTGATCTCTTTTGGTGGGCCACTTTTCAGCATACCACAAGGGACAATAGCTAATTGTTTATGAATGAAGTGAATCAATATCCACCCTTCGTGTCCCCTTCCTTTTCAATGTTAAGAGCAAACTTGCAAGAAGAACTGGGCAGAGTTGTCTTTGAAGGACTCGTGTATGTGTCTGTGTGTGTGTGAGGCAGACAGATGATGGGGGTACAGGCTCATGAAGAGCTTGAGGATTTACCCCAGAATGACAAGATTGGTCAACACTCCAAAAAATGGTTTCCTGGAACTGAGTGTAGGAAAGGGGACGGAAGGCAAATGGCATCAGCTGTCTTCTGGGGCAGGTGAGGGAACGTTCCACAGGTAGATTGTGGTGATGGCTGCTGCTATGGTTTAAATTTGTCACCTTTAAAATCCACCTTAAAACGCAATCCCCAGGGGCTTGCCGGTTGGCTCAGATGGCGAGAGTGAGGTGCGGATAACACCAAGGTCCAGGGGGCCGTGCCCGTACCGGCCCGCCACCAAAAAACCTGCCAAGCTTCAGTCCCCTCTGTAGTGGCGCCAAGAGGTGGGGCCTTTGGGGAAGTGATTAAGCTGTGAGGACCCCACCCTCACGAGTGGGTCAGTGCCTTATAAAAGGCTGCAGGGAGTTGGTGTGGGCCTTTTTTTGCACTTCTGCTCTTCTGCCAGGTGAGGACACCTAGACGGTGCCACTTGCAAGGAACAGGCCCTCCCCAGACGCTGACCACTTTGGTTGATGATTTCCCAGCCTCCAGAACTATGAGAAATGAACTTCTGTTCTCTTGGGTATTTTGTTGTAGCAGCACAAATGGGCCAGACAGTTGCATAACTGTGAATTTACTAAATGTCGAATTGTACACTTAAAATGGTGGATTTATGGTACATGGATTATACCTCCATGAAGCCTTTTTTTTAAAAAAAAGCACAGGCACCTCACTGATTTATTACCCATTAAACACTCTGTGAGCACAGAGATAAACAGGAATTTAGAATTCAACCCTGTCCCAGTATAAAATGTTTTAACATCAGCTGAAGAGCTCCCATCCCTCATCGGATGGAAAAAGAAAAGGCCAAAAGAGAGGCGCCTCAGTTCATTTCTCCTCCGAGGGCTGAAAACTGACTGCAACACTAAATCGCCATACCCTGGATGTCACTCAACCAAATCCACAAGACGTCTAAAAATATTACCTCTGCCAGTTTCAGATGAAGAATGGCATTTTCCGCTTCTAGCTCAACTATTCTTTCTTCTTTGACCTACGACCAAAGATCCAAACAGGAAAATTATCAACGGAGTGATTAGTTGGTTGTACTGAAACAATGGGACTTATGCGACTCAGTGGCCATTCGCAGCCTCAGAATAAAGAGCACGAGAAAGGATGAAAACACACGCCCTCTGAAAAGAACCCCAGGAAATGCTAGCTGATTGGTTCCAATGACAACATGGCATGGGCCATGTAGGGATGGGGAAACAAGACTATGTGGCTCCCTCTCCCCATCCGTGTCTACGACCCTTCCCTATTCCAAGTGTGGCGGTCTGAGAGTCTGGGGAGGGCGAGAGAGGCTTTGAAGGAAGGAGGCCAGAGCGTGGCTACAGGAGTGTTGTCGGCCAGGGAAGAGCACGTGTTTGATTCCATAGACAGGAGGGCACTGGAAGGTTTTTAGCAGAAGATATAAATATTAGCTACCTATAGTAAATACTGACAGAACAAGGAACTGGAGAAGTTCGTGGAAAAGGAGTTACTAGTTTCTTAGGAAAATGGGGTCAGGTACAGTCCCTCCGGCTGGGGACACAGCCCCTCCTGCTGGGGATTCACTCTGTTCTGGGACACAGTCCCTCCTGCTGGGATTCAGTTTCCTCTGCCAGGGATGTCTCCTTTCCCAACCCAGCGGACATGCAGCTCACAAAGAGCTGTGATCGTTTAGAACAATCTTGCTTGTAGTTCCCAACTGTTTGTGATTGGTTATTCAAACCTGAAACCTGGGGGGTCATCTATACTATCTATTGCTATGTTTGGTCGATTTTACTTCTTAAAAAATAAATAAATAAATAAATAAATAAATAAATAAATAAATAAATAAATGTGTGTGTGTGTGTGTGTGTGTGTGTGTGTGTGTGGAATATTTCAACTCAAGTCCACTTAATTTCAAGATCACACCATCTCTTATATGGTCAACTACAACAGCTCATGCCTCCCTCTGCCCACGCTTCTTTTTTGAATTAATTGAAAATGTTTTCCACAGCTTTACTGAAATTGAATTTACAAGCCAGACAATTCACTCATTTAAAGTGTACAGTTCAATGACTTCTAATATATTAGAGCTGTACAACCATCACCAAAACTGATTTTAGAATATTTTCATCTACCCCAAAAGAAATCCTTAGACATCACCCCTAATTACTTCCCACCCCAGCCCTAGAAAACCACAATCCTCTTTCTGTCTCTATAGATTGGCCAGTTCTGGACATTTTATACAAACGGAATCATACAACATGTGGTCCTTTGAGTCTGACTTCTTTCACTTAGCACAATGCTTCTAAGGCTCAACCATGTGTAGCAGGTATCAGAATTTCACTCCTCTTTATTTCCAAATAATAGCCTATTGTATGGCTATGCAACATTTCATTATCCATTCATAAGCTGATGGAAACTTGGGTTGTTTCCACTTTTTGGCTATTACGAAAGTACTGCTATGACATTCCTGTACAAGTTTCCATGCAGAAATGCTTTCATTTCTCTTGGGTTTAGAATTTTGAGGAACTGCCAAACTGTTGTCCAAAGCAGCCACATTATTTTATATTCCCATCAGGAGCGTATGAGGATTCTGGTGGCTTCATGTTCTCACCAACACGTTTTATCATCCGTCTTTTTTGTTACAGTTGTCTTAGCGGTGTGAAGTGACATCTCATGTGGTCTCATTTGCATCCCTGATGGCTAATGATGATGAACATCATTTTCAGTGTGCAAGTCTTGTACTTTGGTTAAATGTATTGCCAAGTATTTTGACACTTTTGATGCTATTGTAAATGAAATTTTTTTTTCATCTTATTTTCAGTTGTTCATTGCTACAGTATAGAAATGCAGTTGGTTGCTGTGTGTTGATCTTGCATCCTTCAACCATCCTAAACTCGTTTGTTACTGCTAATAGTTTTTTTTTTAAGTGAAGTCCTTAGGATTTTCTGTCTACAAGACCATGGCATGTGCAAATAGAGACTATCTTACTTATTCCTTTCTGATATAGATGTCTTTTCCTGATAATCTTCTAGCTTAATCACCCTGACTAGCTCCTCCAGGACAACGCTGAAGACAAGTGCTGAGAACAAACTTGCTGATCCTGTCCCTGATCTTGGGGACAAGCATTCATTCTTTCACCATCATGTGTGATGATAGCTATGGGTTCTTCATGGATGCCCTTTATCAGGTAAAGGAATTTCCCTTCTAGTCCTAGTCAGTCGAGTGTCTATATTACCAAGGGGCACTGAATTTTGTCAAATGCTTTTTCTGTGTCTACCGGGTAATCATAGGGGCTCTATCCTTCATTCTATTGATATGGTATATGAACTGATTTCTGAATGCTAAACCAACCTTGCCTTCCTGAGATAGATTCCACCTGGTCATGGTGCATAATCCTTTTTATATATTATTGGGTTCAGGGTTCAGTTTATTAGCATTTTGTTGAAGGTTTTTGCATCTGTATTTGTAAGAGATATGATCCATCATTTTCTTTTCTTGTAATGTCTTTGTGTGGCTTTGGTATCAGGGTGATACTGGCCTCTTGGAACTGGATGTGTTCTCTCCTCTGCCATATTTTGAAGGAGTTTGTTAAGGACTGGGGTTAACTCGTTCAATGTTGGGTAGAATTCAGTGAAGAACCTGGGGCTACGCTTTTCTTTGTGGAAGATTTTGATTACTAATTTAATCTCTACTCATTACGGTTCTGTTCAGATTTGGTTTCTTCTTGACTCAGTTTGGTAGTTTTTGTCTTCATAAAAATTTAACCATTTGATCTGTTATCTAATTTGTTGGCCATGTTCATAGGATTTTCTCATCATCCTTTTGATTTCTGTAAAGTTGGTCATAATGTCCTCTTTTTTTTTACTCTTGATTTTAGTAGTTTGAGTCTTCTCTTAATCTTCTTGTAGATAAAACAATCTCATAGAAAATCCTGAAAAATCCACTGAAGAGTCAGGCAAGCTAAAGGTTTGTCAATTTTCTTGATCTTTCCAAAGAGCCAATTTTTGATTTTGTTAATTTTCTCTATAGTTTTTCTATTCTCTATTCATTTACTTCTGCTCTAATCTTTAGTTTGTGTTCTTCTACTTGCTTTGGGTCTAGTCTGCTCTGTTCTATCTGGTGTCTTAAGGGAAAAGTAGGTTGTCGATATGCAATCTAACTTCTTTTTTAACATAGGTTTTTGCATCTATAAATTTCCCCTGAGCACTGCTTCAGCTGCATCCCATAAGTTTTCTATGTGATGTCTTCATTTTTATTCATCTCAAAGTATTTCCTAATTTCTCTTGCACTGTGGATTGAATTGTGTCCCTCAAAGTCCATGTATTAGAAACCTAACCCCCACTCTGACAGTGTGAGAAATCCTATTATAGTAATTGATAGGTAGGGCCTTGAAGAGGTGATTCGATTGTGAGGACTGTGCCCTGGTAAATGGATTGATAAGTTGATGGTTTAATGGTGGTCATGGGTGCGGTTCTGAGGGATTTAAAAGGAAAGCCAGTGAGAAGGTCTCTCCCCGCCCCCCCTGGCTTGCTCTGCCATCCATCATGAGACACCCTGAGTCACTGAACAGAGTCACTAACAAGAACAAGGCACTCACCAGATGTGCTCCCTGGATTTTGGACTTCCCAGCCTCTAAAACTGTCAACAATAAATATTGGTTATTTATTTATTTTTTACAAATTACCCAGTTCCAGGTATTTCTGTTATAAACAAAAGAAATGGACTAAAACACCTTGTGTTTTTTCTTTGACCCATTGGTTATATAGGAGTGTCTTAATTTCCACATATTCATGAGTTTCCCAAATTTCTTTTTGTTATTAATTTCTATTTTCACCCTATTGTGATCAGAGAACATACTTTATATGATTTCTCTTATTTTAAATGCATTCAAGTTTGTTTTATTACCTAGCATGTTGTCTATCCTGGAGAGTGTTCAATGTGCACTTGAAAAAGATGTGTACTCTGTTTTGTTAAGTGCTTTATAGACGTCTGTTAGGTCTAGTTGGTTTACAGTGTTTGAGTTTTCTATTTGCTTGTTGATCTTCTATATAATTTACCTATCTATTTTTGAAAGTGGAGTATTGTAGTCTGCAACTGTTTTTGAATTGCCTATTTCTCTCTTCAATTCTGTCAGCTTTTGCTTCACTAATTTTAATTTTAGAGCCCTGTTGTTAGGTACATACATATTTATAAATCTTGTATCTTCTTGATGGATTGACCCTTTTATTGTTATAAAATGTCATATTTTATATATCTAGTTACTTTTTTTGTTGTTGTTTTAAAGTCTATTTTGTCCAATATTGGTATAGTAGCTCTGCTTTCTTGTGGTTTATGGTCACATGATATATCTTTTTTCATTCTTTTATTTTCAACCTATTTGTACCTTTGAATCTAAAATGTGTCTCCGGCAGATAACATATTGTTGGATCCTACTTTTTTCCAATGTGGCTCTGCCTTTTGATTAGACTGTTTAATTCATTCACATTTAATACTACCGATTTAGGCCTGCCAGTTTACTTTTTGTTTTTTATGTGCCTTGTGTATTTTTTGTTCCTGTATTTCTCTTTTATTGCTTTATTTTGCACTAAGTGCATATTTTCTAGTGTAACATTTTAACTGCTTTGATGATATTTTAAACTATTTTTTAAGTTATTTTCTTAGTGGTTGCTCTAGGGCCTACCATGTACATTTGAACCTGGCAGAAACTGCTTCATATTCATAGTAACAATTCCAGTGAGGTGTAGAATATGACTCTAGTAGTCTTCCACCCCCTCTTCATGTTACTGTCATTACACATATTACATCTATATATGTTACAAATGCAATAATACATTGT
This sequence comes from Galeopterus variegatus, assembly GCF_000696425.1. Lineage (NCBI taxonomy): Eukaryota > Metazoa > Chordata > Mammalia > Dermoptera > Cynocephalidae > Galeopterus > Galeopterus variegatus. The sequence goes on from NW_007726728.1 coordinate 612,264, forward strand.
AATAATTATTAAATAATTTCATGTTCATTAAAGAAGCTGAGAAAAAAAGGACAGCAAGTAAATATTTATAGGATTTCTTTTATTTATCTTCTTATTCACCATTTCTGTTTCTCTTCATTTGGTCCTGTCAATTCAAGTTACTATCTGGTGTCATTTCCTTACTCCAAAAAAACTTTGTTCCCATCACCTCCTTTGTGCCATTTTTGTCAAATATATTACATTTCTATATGTTATAGGCCCAATCATACAATTATACATGTATTATTTTATACAATTGCTTGTTAAATCAGTTAAGAGGAGGAAGGTAAAAAAATATACATTCTTACTGTTTTTTGCAGATCCATAACTACTTTTACTGATGCTCCTTGTGATTTGTGTTTCCAGGTGAGGTGACTTGCTTTCAGCCCGAGGAACTTCCTTTACTATTTCTTGTAAGGTACATCTATTAACAACGAATTTTCTTAGATTTTGTTTTTCTGAGAATGCTTTTATTTTGCCTTCATTTTTGAAAGAAAGTTTTTCTGGTTATGATTCTTGGTAGACAGGTTTTTCTTTCAGTACTTTGAATATAGTAGGCCCCCCCCCCTTATCTGTGGGGTATATGCTCCAAGACCCCTAGCAGATGCCTAAAACCATGGAGAGTAGCAAACCCTATATATATTTTAATTTGTCTATACATACATACCTATGATAAAGTTTTATTTTAAAATTAGGCACAGTTAGAGATTAACAACAACTAATAATAGAATAGAACTATTATAACAATATGCTGTAATAAAAGTTATGTGAATGGGGTATCTCTCTCTCTCTCAAAATATCTTATTGTACTGTCTCACCCTTCTTGTGATGACGTGAGATGATAAAATGCCTATGTGATGAGATGAAGTGAGGTGAGCAATTTAGGCATTGTGATGTAGCATTAGGTTACTACTGACCTCCTGAGGATATGTCAAGAGGAGGATCATCTGCTTTAGGTGATGCTGGATTATCGAGCCATGACATGTCTGTTAATGGTTGGATGTCAGGAGCAGATGATGTCAATGACTAACAAGCAAGTGCTTTACATAGCATAGATATGCTGGACAAAGGCGTGACTCACATCCTGAGTGGGATGCAGTGGGCTGGGTGAGATTTCATCACACAACTCAGAACAGCATGCACTTTAAAACTTATGAATTCTTCACTTCTGGAATTTTCCATATAATATTTTTAGACCATAACTGACCACGGTTAACTGAAACCTCAGAAGGCAACACCACAGATAAGCAGGGATGTCTGTATGTCACCCCATTGCCCTCTGACCTCCATCGTTTCTGAGGAGGAGTCAGCCGTCAATCCTCTTGGAGATCCCTTGCAGGTAACAAGTCATTTTTCTCTTCCTGCTTTCAAGATCTTCTCTTTGTCTTCAAACATTTTTACTATGATTTGTGTGGATCTCTTCATATTTAACCTATATTTTCAGCAATTATTTCTTTGAATATCTTTCCTGCTCCTTTCTCTCGCTTCTCTTCTTCTTGTACTGCCATTATGCATATGTTGGTGCACTGTAGGGTTTCACATCTTTCTCTGAGGTTCTGTTCATTTTTCTTCAATCTGTTTTTATATCTGTTCTTAAGACTGCATAATTTCTACCAATTTACCTTAGTCTGCTGACTCTTATCTTCTGCTAGTTCAAATCTACTCTTGAGCGGCACTAGATTTTTCATTTCAGCTGTAGAATTATAATTTTAAAAAAATTTCTCTTTATTAACATTTTCTATTTGATTAGACATTGTCATAATTTTCTTTACTTTTATAAGCACAGCTTCCATTAATTCTTTGCATTCTTCCTTTAATTCTTTGAATATTTATAATGGCTGTTTTTAAGTCTTTGCCTATGAAATCCAATACCAGGGGCCTCTCACAAGCAGTCTGTCGCCTGTTTTTTTCCCTGTGCCTCATTTTTGGACATTTTAGGTAATATATTGCAGAAACTATGGATACAGATTCTCCTCCCCACTCTCTGCAGCTTGTTTTTGCTGTTCTTTGCTTGCTGATTTGTTTAGTGACTTGGCTAGACTATGTCGGTGAAGCTTCTCCCCCTGTGGTATGAGGCCTTTGGTGTAGTTCCTCAGGGGACACAGCCTTGGGCATGCACAGAGCCACCACAGGTTGTGGTGGTTTTGGAGGGGCTTGTTCACTATCTCCTTCCCCGATCCCTCTGTTAAATTGTCCACCTCACGTGTACCACATCCACCTATTAAGCTCCACTAATTACCAATTGATTGCTTTGTTGTTTTTGACAATGATCTGGGGCACACATTTCTCCAATATCTGGTCCAATTAAACTAAGGCAGAGATAGTTATTGTGGCCAGTATTTGCAGTTTGTTCTAAAAGAGTTGGGCTCTTTTTAGCTGTCTTCTGGTTCTCTCTAGTGATCTAGCTAGCCTATGGTTTAGCTTGTTGCTTGTTATGAGCAAGTTTAAAAATAAGTCCTTTAAAGAGATGATGAAGTTAAAATGAGGCTGGTTGTAGTGGATTGAATTATGCCCCCCCAAAACTCACTGAAGCTTGAATTGTGTCCCCCAAGTTTCATATATTAGAAGCTTGGCCCCCACTGTGACTGTTAAGAGGGTGGGAAATCCTATTACGGTAATTGAAAGGTGGAGCATTGAAGAGGTGATTGGATTGTAGGTCCGTGCAGTAGTGAATGGATTAAAAATGGTGGCCAGGGGCGTGGTTCTGAGGGCTTTAAAAGAAGAGGCGAGTCTGTCTTTCTCTCTCTGTTCTCTCTGCTTCCACCATCTTGCAATATGAGACCCCTGGGTCACTGTTGCCACCACCAAATGGACTTTAGACTTCCTAGCCTCAGAAACTGTAAGCAATAAATTTAATTTATAAATTACCCAGTTCCACATATTTTGTTATAAGCAACCTAAATGGACTAATATGCCGGTCCTATTCCAATCTGACTGGTGTCCTAATAAGAAGAAGAAATCTGGACATACAGAGAGACAACAGGGGTGTTAGTGCAGAGGAAACACCACCTGAGGACACAGTGAGGAGGAGGCATCTAGGAACCAAGGGGAGAGGCCTCAGAAGAAACCACACCTGCCAACAGCTTGATCTCAGACGTCAAGCCTTCAGAACTATGAGAAATACGTTTCTGTTGCTGTAGCCACCCAGTCTGTGGCACTCTGTCATGGCGGCCTGAGCAGACCAGTGCATCACTCCCAATCAGGAGCAGCTGTCTCCAAGCACGCACTTAGGCTTGAGCTTTCCTGCACTATTCAGATAAAGTCCAGACCTTTGGGGAGAGCTTCAGAGCTATCTTTTCTTATGGACTGCCTCTTCTCCTGGGAAAAATTTCTAAGCCACTGCTCTGGGCTCTGGGCAGGGCAGTTGCCTCTGCGCTTTTCAGCTTTCCTCTCTGGTAATGGAGGGTGAGCCCTACAATGAGCTGGAGGAAGAGCAATTGGTCCTGGTATTCCTTGACTGCTGTTTTTGGGTTAGGACTTCCATCCTATCAGTGGAGGCTATGTGGAGGAAGGGAGCCCCTGCGTTCTTTGCTGCACTCATCAAGAATTTAGCTTCTTCAACTGAGTGTTGGAGGGGTGAGGAATGCCACTTGGATTAGTCCGTTACTGTTGCTTATAACAGAATACCTGTAACTGGATAATTTATAAGAAAACAATATTTATTTCTTACAGTTTGGAGGCTGGGAAATCCAAAGTCCAGGGAACAAATCTGGTGTGGGCCTTTTTCACATCTGGTGACAATGTGGGGTTGTCACATTGTGAATGGCTGAGCAAGAGAGAGCTAACTTCCGCACTTGCTCTCCTTATAAAGCCATCAGAACCACGCCCATGACCACCATTCAACCACCAGTGGATTAATCCATTCATGAAGGCACAGGCCTCACAATGTAATCATCTCTTCAAGCCCTACCTTTCAATTACCATATTGGGGTTTCCCACCCTCTTAACACTGTCACAGTTGAGGCCAAGTCTCCAACACATGAACTTCTGGGGGACACATGTGACACATAACATGAGTGATCTGTCCTTCGTGGTGAGGCAATGGGACCCTCACCTGGGAGCTGAGGGGAGAGGGAGCCCGTGTTTGCTGACCTGCCCAGAGTGGAGCTTCTGTCAAGCTGAGTTGGGGTAAGGGAGAAAGGAAGCCACAGCCAGCCACTGTTCATACGGAGGTTTAGTAGATTTTCTTGAATGTTTTTTTTTTATTGGATGTATGCTCTTAGGACAATTTCCAGAGGCCTTAAATGGTTGTGTTTTAATGGTTTTCACCAGTTTTGCTTCTTTTGCCTGGAGTGGGTCCACAGAGCTTCTCACCCTGCCACCCTGAAAGTTGTCCCTTCCACAGCCTCCTGATTTGGCCCTCCATGGTTACCTGCCCTTGGTCCACTACTCTACAAAGTGGTCTGAAATATGGATCAAATCATGTCTTCTCTCTAGTAGGTTCTCCTTGCCCATGAGATAAAGAAAAAATTCCTGAACCGTCCTGCTCGACCCTGCATGGCTGATCCCTTGCTGTCATCTCAGCCTCAATTCACGGCTGTTCCCCGGCTCCGTCGAAGCCCCTCACATCACACAGCATCCCTCAACAGCTCTCTCTCCACACAGCTCTTTCCTGAACCCTAGCCCCACTGCCAGATGACAACTTGTCTCATCGGAGCTCAGCTCTACCCTTACAACCAGGGAAAGCTCCTCACATCTCAGATTAGGACTGTAAACACCTGCAACCTTGTGAGACTGTGAGCCTCTACTTCGCAGCATTTATCACAGTCACATGATCACATTTTACGATTATTTTGTTTATCGACAGCTTCCTTTATTCAGCTCTATACTTTAAGTGGGCAGTGATTAGAAAAATTATATCTGTTGTTGCTTAGCCACTGGAAAAGCCTGGGTACCCAGGACGAGATCTGTTGCAGGGGTGGAGTCACCGCATAGGCCCTTCACTAGAGCAATGCCAAGCGGAAATGTTGGGTTGGAGTTGCAGCAGAAAAACCCCAACAGCGCCAGCCTAGTGGAGCCATGGGAGCAGGACTGCCAGGGAGACCCCAGACCTGTGGAGCTACCACAGTGGAACGATAGCCTGGGAGAGCTGAAGTACGGCCTATGATCAGGAAAGCCATAGGAGGAGAGCTGCCCAAGGACTTGGGGACCCAACCCCACACCAGCATGCAGAGGAGGTCGAACATTGAGTTGAGGTACCTGATTTGCCAGCTTTGAGATTTAATGCCTGTCCTGCTGGGTTTTGGACTTGTTTGGATCTGTCGCCCCTTTCTTTTGGCCTATTTCTCCCTTTTGGAACGGAAATATGTACTCTATGTTTGTCCCACCATTGCATCTTGGAGGTAGATAACTTCTTTTTGATTTCACAGATGGGACTTTGAACTTCGGAGTCTTGAGTTGAAAGAAGTTAAGACTTTGGGGATGAAATGAATGTATTTGCATGTGAAAAGACAAGTTTTAGGGCCAGAGGTGGAAAATAGTGGATTGAATTATATCCCCTCAAAACTCACTGGAGCTTGAATTGTGTTCCCCAAGTTTTATGTATTAGAAACTGAGTCCCCACTGTGACTGTTAAGAGGGTGGGAAATCCTATTACGGTAATTGAAAGGTGGAGCCTTGAAGAGGTGATTGGATTGTAGGTCCGTGCAGTAGTGAATGGATTAAAAATGGTGGCCAGGGGCGTGGTTCTGAGGGCTTTAAAAGGAGAGGAGAGTCTGTCTGTCTGTCTGTCTGTCTGTCTGTCTGTCTCTCTCTGCTTCCACCATCTTACAAGGTGAGACCCCTGGATCACTGTCACCACCACCAGATGGGCTTTGGACTTCCCAGCCTCAGAAACTGTAAGCAATAAAATTCATTTTCTTTATAAATTATCCAGTTCCGTGTATTTTGTTATAAGCAACGGAAACGGACTAATACAACTACTGTATCCCAGCACGTGCACAGTAGACATTCAATAAAGTGGTAAAAGGCTGCAGGTGGGAGCACTGAGGCAGCTCAGGTGGGAGCACAGACGCAGCCCAGGTGGGAGGACAAAGGAGACCTCAAGTGGTAGTAGGACAGGGGGCCGGTCGGGCAGGAGTTAGGGTTGGGGTAAGACTAGGCCCACCACCCCTTAGGTCCTGGAAACCCAGATAGAAGGTGTATCATGTCAGTCCTCTGTCCCCAACACGGGCTTGGGGTGCTGTTTGCAATTTAGGAATTCCCCCAAGCCCACCCCAATTCTCCCACGTCCCCCCAAAGGCTATGAGGCAGAGATGCGGGGTCCCAATCCCGACCCCCTCCGCGGACTCACCCGCGCTTGATGCTGCAGATGCCTGCCCCTCTGCTCCCAGAAGTGCCACCACCGCCCGTCGCCCACTGGCTTCGCTCCAGCTGGGGCGTCTCGGCTCATTGCCCCACCCCCACCCGGCACCGGCTTTGGCACCCGAAGGCGACCCACGGGGGAGCACGCGGTGGGGGCGGGGGAGGCACCGAGCAGACCCGGGGCCGCGGGACCGCCCTGAAGCCGGCGCGCGCCCGTCCCTGCTGCAGAGGCCGCAGCTCCTGCAGGCTGGTGTCTCCCGCCTTCCGAGACCCCGCTTCCCCTGGTCAGGGCGCCGCTGCCTGGGGCTTCCAACCCCTCACGGGCGGTTCCTTCCCGTGGACGTCGCGGTGTCTCCGGCCTCGGGCCTGCCTTTTCTGTGCGCACCCGGTTCAGGCTCATGCCACAACCGCTGTCCGCGTTGTGCCCGGGGCCCCGCGCCTCCGCTGAGACGCCAACCCGGGCGCCGCGCCGCTCCTTTGAAAGGTGGACGTCACATCCCCTGGTCCAGCGGCTCCCCATGTCGCTCAGGAGCCCCCCACGGTGCCCGCCCGCTCCGGGTGCGCCCTGCTTGCCCTTTCTTGCCTGCTGACCCCTCCGCTCGTCCCGCTCCCGCACCGAGCACCGAGCAGCAGGCGGCTCCGGAGGTGCTGTCCGCTGACGCGTACCGTGCACAGTGACAGTGCAGGGCACACCGCGGGAAGAACTGAGGCAATCAAAAGTTAGAAGGGGAGGGCTGATGGAAATGAAGGACCTTGTTAACACGCTAAATCCTCACATTCATCAGTAGAAGCTGCCACAAGTTCATGGATTTTTAAGATGAGGCGGAACACCTGCCAGCGTGTGGGTGAGGGGCAGGTACCCCTGGAGCTGGTAGAGCCTCCGTGGATGCGCTTCGGGCCTGCCTCGGAGACATGTGACGGGCACCAGTGTCCTCCTCCTGGGAGCTTCCCTGGCGTCTCCTGCCCTGGTTTTGGTGGCAGGGTGCTGCTGGCCACCTGGAAGTCCTCACTGCGGTGAGGCGGACGCAGGCTGTGGGAGTGGGCAGCACTTGGAAGCTCAGGAGGCAGCTGGAGCACAGAAGACAGACCAAGGACACGTATGTAACCTGCACCCCCAGCACTGCCTAAGGCACATCTGCCTTCGAGAGCACAAATCAAACACAACAGCTGCCCTCCCAGAGTGGGGAATTTCGGGAGAATCAAAGACAGATCAGGGGAAAAATGAATAAAATAGAGGGAGACGGTGCATGCACAGATGATAATTACGTGCCATGAGTGGAGGAATATCGTGCGCATTTTAGGCCTTAAACTAAAATGGAAAAAAAAAAAAAAAGAAATTGCTTTTTCCTTCAGCTAGGAGGCCTGGGCATGGGGAAGGGAAGAAAGGACTGCTACTTGTTTATAAACCTGCACCACTGATTATTTTTACAAAAGTACGTTGCATGCATTTCTTAATATAAAACAAGCAGAAATTTGCCATTTAGAGCATGGTAAACATGTTTTCAATAGTTATGTAAGAGCAAACAAATCTCATTCTTTTCTAGAGAAAAAAGATTGATGGCCAGAAAGATTAGAAATGAAATTTGACTAAGTTTGTGTATCTCTAAAAGTTTAGAAATGGCTAAAATTGGGTTTTTCAAATAGGTCCAACTACCCCTGAGGACCAGTTTGCTATCTGCTAACTAAAGGTATAAAGCATAAACCAGGCATTCATTCACTCAACAAAAAATACTGACCACTATGCAGGTGGCTTTGAAGACCATGGAGGTGTGTGAGCCGCCCTCCTGCAGAGCAGCTTGGCTGCTTTTCCTACGTTTTGTCCTGGGGTCCCATTCTGTGGTCACTTCTGCCCTGCATTTCTTCAGATTTCTGGTATGTCAACCCAAGCTACTTGGGGCGCCTTGGACTCTTCTCCTCACAGGTATCCCTGGACAGCACAGTGACACGGCAACAGATTCCTCTCTGTCTCATGCAGGGCAGTTCCACGCTTGTCCAAAGCCTTGAAAGTAAGTTTTCTCCTTAAGACAAATTCTCACGCCAGCAGATAAAAGTTTCTCTTGCTTGTTATGGGTCCTAAGTATTATGAGATTGGGGCAGGAAGGATCACTTCAAGAAGAGGGATAGAGATGGTTCTGGGAAATCTCCAGACTCAGAAAGGAGTTCCAAATGCCAGGTGGAATTTTGATATAGCAATATGACAAGAGTAATTTTATTCCTCCCTAAAGAAAATGATACTATCATCTTCATAACTAGTAATCATTACACCATAAAAGTTTATATTGACTTCTGGCATATAAACTATCATTCAAAATAAAGTCTATTAACATTTTTTCACCTCTTTCCTTTTACTTTTTTAACATGGTCACTAGAAAATTGAACATTTTGAAAGTGGCTGGCATTATGGAGCATGTTACATATTTTGCTGAACTTGGGTAGTCTGTTTTTATATTTTTGGTCCTGTTTCCATGGAGTCAGGCAGAACATTTTTAAAGCTGTACGATTAACCTAGTGTTTTCCAAGTCTCTCTTTTGTTTAGATTACTTAATGTTTTATATTATTCTTAAAAATTCCAAGCTGAAGTAGGAACCACTGTCACCAATTTAACAACATACATTTAGGCCTGTAGTTTCCATAAAAGAATAAGCAGAGCTCTAGGAGAGCAGAGGGAAAGTGAGGTGTAATCCTCTGAAGGCAGACGTGAAATACTGTTCTCAGTCTGAAGGGCCATGGCCACTGATTCTTGTTTGAAAGTTGTTTCTACTGACATCTTGCCTAATTTGATCTTTGGCATCTATATAACAAACTATGCGAACAACTCTAGACCTTATCTGTGCCCACTCCACCCTGGGATGCTCCAGCCTTTCCCATCTCGTAACCACATCCACCATCTAGTTACTCAGACACCAAGGCATGCCAACATCTCCCAAAACAACTCTCCCTCCACTCCTGCCCCTACCCTCCAGCTGCCAGTTCCTCTTGGAAGTTGATCAGCCAATAATGCCTTTTCAAAATGCAGCAGGGGCTTCCCGTTGCATGAGGAACATAAATTGAACTTCTTACCATGGTCTTAAAAGCCTCTTACTACCTGGGCCCTGGCTCCCTCTCCAGTGCCACCACCTGCATCCTCCCTCCCTTGGCTCTGGGCTCCTTGACCTGCCTCAAGGTTCTCCTGCCCACAATAGTTGTCTTCTCTCTCTGAGGAGTATCATTTCCCACAATAATTTTAAGTGGGTCCTTCTATTAGGCTGCCAAAGTGCCCTGTGCATCTTCTTTATACAATTAACAGTTACTATCTATTTTTATTAATACAGTACATATTTCTGTCTTCCTAGAATTATACTCCAGAAGGACGGAAACAACTGCTTTGAGACTCTAGGTAGCCACTGCACCACCAGTCACCCGACACAGAGTAGGCACCCATAAATAAAGTACACAAAAACCTGGCTTCTATGTCCCAACTGATGTCTGTGTATCCTCTGGGGCTACATGACATCCTTGCATAAACTGGGTGAAACACCAAAATAAAAAACCTGTCGCTTACTGCATCTATTCTTCCTTCTGCAAGTCAGCTGACTTAACTTTTGTTTAATGTTATCCTAAATAAATCTTTGAAATCAGTTTTCCATGTAATAAAGCACAGAAGAAACTGTAATCCGGTGGTACATTCCAGAAAATTGTCAAGTCTTTGCTATTTCTATGTGGTGCAGATGACAGAAGACCACCATGTAGGTCAGAATAATAATTTCCATTAACTGCAACAGAAACCTGGGCCCTGAGGGGAAACTGAACCAATGTCAACACTCAATTGCTCCCAGTTTGTCTTCCCAAACTTTAAAGTACCTTTTTGGGCATTAAAAATATAGTAAAAATGAATACTATAGTTCCAGCAGTCAAACATCGAGTTCTACCAAGAAAGTCTCCATAGGTTTCTACAACTCTAAGACACTTCTTCCCTCATGGAAGTACTTTGTTAAAATTAATTTTTACAGTACAATTATTCTTGACTATAGTCACCCTACTGTTCGACAGATCTCAAAACTTATTCCTCCTATCTGAAACTTGGTATCCCTTGACCAACATCTCCTCTTTCATCCCTTCCCCCATGAAAGTCCTTTAAATCCCACCACTGCCCTGTCCCGGTGCTCCTGCTCACAGGCCATGAAGGAAAGGTAAAACTGGTGACAGGCCAGGCAGAAGGAAGCACACCTCAGAGGCAGCACTCAGCACGAAGGCCCTGTGGGGCCAGTCTGCACAGGCCTGGCCCGCCTGCAGATCCTGGGTCCTCATCACAACACTAGTCTACTTTTATAACCAAACACCCCTTTACACGAGCTACTCAAACACATCTCACCAGGATCCCTTTTTATCCAATTTACTTACTACTGGGTATATTTAGGAATCTCAAAGAGGCCATGACAGGGCAGTGTTAACTGAGAAACGGTCCAAATGACCACTGGAGATGGCTGAGGTGCAAAGCAGAAGTCCGAAGGCCTGGGTGGCTGAGCTCCCCAAGGAGACCACCACGCAGGTTACCTGCGAGCTTCAGGCTTCTGTGTGATCAGGCAAAGCACTCTTCCCCATAAATCGAAAACACTGCTGACACAGAAATGATACTCAGTAAGTATTTAATGAATGAGTGGACAGGTGGAAAAAGGGGAGAAGGCTGATATTACAAATATAAACTTTGTCAGCACTTTTAAAATAATAGCAAATACACTTAAATACATACAAAGTTTATTAAAAATAGGCTGCAACTGAAATACAGTAGAAATGGAAGACTACAGCAGTTTCGATGTTTTCTCCATAGTAATGCAGTTATGTGAAGCACTTCTACACGTATTCACATTTGACCTAATTTTCCAACGATGGCCAAATCCACTTGTTTATGGGTTTTACAACCACAAATACAAATATCTCTGTATGTAGATATTTACATGTATTTGTATGTACTTATGTGTATTTGTCTTTCTATGTATTAACAGAACAGTAAATCATTTTCATCATCTTTTTTCTTTAAAGAAAGTGTGGATTTAGCCACCATAAGGCTGCCAGTGTTCTCAAGATACTTGGGAGGAGCTTGCTTCTCCTAGAATTTCTAGAGCAAACATGCAAATCCTTCATACACACTTAGAACCATTTTACTCTCTTACTTAAACAAATGAGATGGTAAAAGCACACTTTCAAATAAGAACCCTGATAGACATAAAAAAAATATTTACACCAGCATTTTCAATGATTTATCATACAACTCTTACTAAAAGTGATTTCTAAGGCAATGGAAGCCTCTCATCTTCTACTTGAAAGTGTGCATATTTTTCTAACATACATATTTGTAAGAGAACAATATGGTACAGAACAATCACCTGGACCCCACATTAGGGCTTTGTCAAATAGAAAGTTTGCCTGTAATCTCACAAAGTAATTTGTCTCAGCATCACACAATATAGAACAAATTGAGGTCCGTCTCCCCAGCATCAGCCATAGATCCACAGCTGAAGAAGTGACAGTGGTAACTAGTAGTTCAACAAATAAAATTAAATAACTATATTATACTGTAAAAAAAATAGCTTGAACTGCCTTGAGTTATTCTTACATTTAAATTACAAATGCCATAGGTAATTGAATTCCTTCTTTCCTCTGACAGCATGTAGATGTAAATCTATTTCTTTTTCAAATTTAAAATTTCTGAGCTATAGCTGCACTTGAGTGTCACCTATTAATCGCCTGTTCTTCTCAGACATTTTTGTTCCTAGTCACATGAACATTGTTCAGCTAAAGATACCCTCCTTTGCAGATCCCTTGGGATATCTGAAATATTATTTAACTTTCTATCATAACTATCATCTTCAAATTCACCAATGATTAATTATCTAACAGTAATCTGGTATTTATAAAAATAATACCTCGTAAGTGTAAAGCCTCAAACTTTTCTTCTTTGGGAATGTTCACTAAATATTCAGAACAGAGCAGGAGGGCTTAGGAATGAGATGGAACAGCGGTGGATATGTACCGCCTTACTCACAGAGAGCTTCAGGCCACGCTGCTTCATGACACAACTATGAAGGACAGCACGTGGACAGACACCGCCAGGTGAAGCGTAAGGAGCATGTTTATGTGTTCTCCTGTACAATAGTTGGGGGTCGCTACCAAATAGTGCAAACACAACAGTCTGGGTAGTTCAAGCTATTCTCTGTTTGATAGTAAAATAAAGTTTTTGGAAAAGAACAGAATAGAAACTTCTTTGTCTGTACTCTTGGTCGATTATGGGGACATGGTAAGAAGAGACATCCCATTACCTTGGACTGCCCTTCTTCACTCTGTCTCCTTTGAACTCAAGACTCCAGAAAAAGGAACAAAAAAGTCACCTTCATGTGAGTCAGATAATTAAGAAATCAGACAGTGTTTAAATAGTATAAATGACAATCTCTTGGTAAAGTAAAATAAAATTTCTTGGAATTGGAACATCTCTAAACCCTAACCATTTTAAACAGAAATTATAAGTCACTTAGACATAGAACCTCCCCCTTCCCTCTTCAAACTCACACCTGCAAACCCACAACTGAGAAAATTTGGGGGCAAATACAAGATGCCCTTTTCCTATTTTTTATTTTGTGTTCAGTTCATTTTCCAGTTCTGTTAATTTACGAGAAGCTTTTACTTTATTTGACACATCTTGACCTTGTGAAAAAAGACGCTGGCGCTCTTTGAATGTCAAGTTTTCAGGGGCTCCAGAATTTCCAGGTAAATCTATATCTTGGCTGCAGAAGAGGGAAAGAAAAGATTACTAGTCAAATAGAAATAACTCATCAACAATTAGGTAAATTTGCATAATGAGCAATTAATTAAAACTTTCAGTGACAGAGACTCATTCTTTGATAAATTTTGTTATAACATTTCCTATAATTAAAATTATTGAGGCTATATTTAAACCCATGCAGAAAAAACGGCAAAATGTTCTCCTTATTAAAATGTTAACTTTACCTAGTCATATTCACCTCTCAAAAAACAAATGAGTTAAATTTTAGCAAGCAGGTAGTTCTTACCACCTAAACAAATTTCACTAAAGGAGTACAGCTATGAAATATAGCATTTTAGTGAATCTTACATGTATCTGAAAGGCATCTAGAAATACATCTAATTTAATAAGCTACAGGATGGTACTGCAGACTTTTCTGAATAGTTCAACTTCAGTGTTTTAAGACTAGTTAGAACAACAGCATTTCTAACTAAGATCCAGGGGAGGCGGCTCTGTGAGGACATGCAGCCTATTTATCTTCTGTGTGCCATCAGGGCTGGCCTACGTAATACAGCAAGATCCTGGGACGCTGCCCTAGGGCTCCACCTCCGCTGGTGGAAGCAAACGTTCTGACTGGAAAGCCAGTTGCCTACACTGCCATCTAAAACTATATCAGCAACAAAAAGTTTAAGAAGCCTATATGCTCACCTGATTTTGTACAATGGGAAACATCTGAGCTGAGAATGAAGTCTTTGAAATTTCAACCCAGCCTTATACAATTTAAAAACGCCATGAGAAATGGAAAAAGTCATCAGTTATAGATGATGTTACCAGTCCAGCACAACTGTAAATACCTTTTAGAGCATTTCTCTCTTGCATCCCGATAAGCTTCATGGGCTCCGATAACTGTTCCAGTAGATACCGTGTAAGGGTTTGGTCCTTTTCCATAAAAGAAAAAGTCAAAGTTAGAGTACATGAATTCCCAAAACTTTGCTCATGATAAAGATGCAGCGCCCACAGAAAAATAAGATATCTTTGCTGAATAAATACAAAAGCAAATGAAAGATACAATTTAAAATCCACATCTTTTAGTGGCCTGAATAACCCAATCATTAGCTTCAAAAAGTGCTAAATAATTGACCTTGTGCCCTTTATTATTAGAGAGGAAAACTGTAATGAATACATATCAAAAAAGTTCAAATCAGATAAAATGCATAATTATGCAAACGGAGACATCAGCAAAACTTTTCAGACATGCTCCTGACACTAAGAATTTTCTTACAAAATCATTGGGAGCGAATGCAACCCAAAGATTACGAAGTAATCACATGACTGAAGTTGTTCTTTTCAGGGTAACTATTGAACTTATTTTTCAAGATAAATGGCTGCAATTATTTAAGTCACTGACAAAATAAAAACGAGACTCAAAGCAGCATGCTGTGAGAAAAGGACTGGTCAGGCCCCTGACCTGGATCTGCCTTAGACCAGCTGGGTGACTGGGTGAGCAGGACATCAGCCAGGTTGGCAGCAGCACCATGTGTACCACTGACTTCAGCAGGCTGCTGAAGATAGAAGAGATGATGCTGATGAAATGTTTTAAATGCATTCAAGTTTAAGATAATAGTCACTAATATATTAAAATTATAATGCAGTAAATCAGCCTGAGTGTATTCCTACTCATTGTAACATCAGCAAGAAAAATTCACATTTGAAAAATCTTCTGCCTAAAATAAAATAGGCTGGAGTTACAAATGCTCAAAATATTCAGCAATCATTGATAGCACTGAACATTGAATTACACAGGCCACAAAATTATCACAATGTTTTTACATTAAAATTCTCATTATTAAACAGGCTGAACAAAAAAGTAATTTTTATGTTTCTATTCCACGTAAAAGGACCTGCTGTGCAGAACTTATGTGACATATTAGCACAGCTGCCTTTTGAATGGCACCTCTTCACACTGCACCTTTAACTTACTATTAGCCAGGTTTCCCACAATCACTGTATAGGACACCATCCTCAGCAAAGACTCAAAAGATTAAACAAAAACACATCAGTACCTTAAGACAATCCATAGTGGGCCTTTAGATAACTGCATGGTGGGATTTTTCCGATTTTACTCCCAAATTTTTTATTAATTTTGTTTGTTTTTAAAATCACTGTGTTGTATCTTTTGAGCTTTGTTTTAATGATGACATTGGTTTTTTCCACTGATAAACATCAATTCTTCAAAACTTTTAGAACTTTTAGAGTTAATTAGAATATCAAATACTTTTGACTATATATGAACACTATAGATTACAAATAATTTTCAAAGAGCCTTTAGGAACAAATCTTCTTCTACTGCGTTGCTGTGCTGAAATCCAGTATTATTCATTCTAGCTCACATCCTAATCCACTGCTCACACCCCTCAGTGGAAGAGACCAAGCCCGGTCTGCAGAAGCATGCTGTACCAGAGTGCTCACAAAAGAAAGAGCTGAACACAGGAATGTGGCAATGTTAGTGAGATGAAGAGGTGGCGAGGTCAGAATGTGTTCTGCACGCGGGGCAGACAGCGGTGTACTTTACGAAGGAAGTCTTCCGAGAGGCGGAGGAACCAGATGCAGGACATAACCTGCTCCTACATGGTACTTTAGGTGTAGAATAAAATAAGGATTAGTGAAATGACTGAGAGTCAAGATGGTTAGAAGTGACATCTAACTACAATATTCCATACCAAGCCTCATATTTATTTGTGTCACGGAACTTGTAAAATATCTGTAGTTCAGCTTATAAAATTTGACACAAAGACACCGATGGCATCTTGCTTCAAAATTTACTATTATTCCATATATGTCTTTTAAAAGTCCCAAATTCTATCTATTTACAACAGTAATTTTACAAAAAGATTTAATATTGGCTTTCAAAGCGACTCAACATAAACATCTTTATATATTCAAAGCTCTGATCCAGGTGGGAAAAAAGAATTCTGGCAAAACTCATTTGTTATGTAAGAGTCATAGTTACACCAGTCTTAGAATATGCAACTTCTTTCAGAATTGAGTCCCATGCACTGTTTATGCAGACATACAGCATTTATGAGACTCTTGTATTCATTAAATGTAACATTACTCTATTAGAGGATGTTTAGTGCCACAATTCCAATTCCATTTATAGTAAGACTGGCATGAAATCTGAATCCTTATAATTTAGTTATATTTTAAACGTAACATCTAGTGCTGTCTCAAAAACTGACTCCCAAATGTTATGTCTTGCAGTAGCCATTAGGTCCTGGCACAGGCTCTGCAGTCAACTGAGAGGGTTTTAACTAGGGGCAGCTGCATGCCTACTCAGGTTTGGCAGCTGGCGCTGTGAGGTGCTGAGAAGGTAAAATAACAGAAAGTAACGAAACCCGAAACCTGCTAGAGGGGGAAGGAAACGAGGATTTCACTACCATTAGGACCTCTGGCCCTGTTGTGAGGCAGCCTGCATTGAGGTCATAAAGCCGTACCCATTAACCAGCTTAGCAGATGCTCTGACTACACCAACCAAACTGCCACGAACGGTATGATTCATTCCATAAGCCACTTATCCAGAACAAAAAGCTCTACTCATGTTACATAATGGAAACTTAGAATGTAACTAACACTTTATCTTTAGAGACACTAACATGCATGAAAGGGCACTTGTTCAACCAAATATAAAAGGTATAGAATAAAAAGGTAGAGAATGAAAGCCAAGACCAACAGTACTTCAAGTGATTTAGTGAACAGTGGAGAAGGACTGATTGCTGTCAGCTGATCAAAGAAATGCAACTTTTTAAAATATAAAAGAAATTGTAGTGCTAAGACATTTATCGAAAAAGAATATTAACACAGACATTACAATCAGAGGCAGAGGGAGATCACCATGCTAAGATCAGCGATCAAGAGAAATCCAAATTCCAAAGCAAGTGTGACCGTGATGGACCATACTACAGTGGCAAGTATGCAGAGAGGCTGATTCCAAGGTTCCAATCATGAAGACAAAAGACGATTTGATTCGTCATTCTATCTTTTACCTCTACCTTTGGAGTGGCGGGGATGGCAGAAGCTGGGTTTTTTTGGAGGGGGCGGGAGCTGGCCTGTTTTGTGAGCAGTACTGTTGGCTTTGGCTGAGGGTGGCTGGAGTGAGTTGGAGAGAAAGATGCCATCGGAGGCCGGGCGTGGCTGGCAGGAGGGCTGCTGTGGCTTAAGGGCGGTGGGAGGAAGAGACTTTTTCCTGCTGAAGCACTTATCCTGACCTGCTGGGCCGCAGTCCTCCTCCTCCTCTTCCTCCTCCTCGTTGTATGCAACAAACTTGGCAGTGAACAGCGAGTCAGGGGAGAGGACCTGTGTTTTGAGGTAGGAGGCATTTCGCTGAGGTGGGGGAGGAGGGGCGCCGGGTGCAGGGGGCGGGGATGGGGGTTCGTAGTCCCGCGGGAGTGGAGGTCGGCACAGACTGGGCTCCTCGGGCTCCAACAACCTGCGCGCCGCCTCGTCGTGCTGTCTGCGCCTCTCAGCTTCCAGGCGGCTGTAATACCCCTCTTCCTGTCGCCTCTGCAGGCGGGAATAGACAAGAGTGCACAGGTCAGAGGTCAGGAGGGGACCAGCTGACCCACTGGGCCTTCACAGGAGTGTGAGATGTTCTGACCCATCAGTCCCCATCAGCACACTGACAATGAGTCCACAGGACATCAAAGTTCACATGTCACAACGACTGTAACAGAAGCGGCAGGTCAACTGTAAACAGTCTTCTCTATCAAGACTTACAAATGCATTCAGACTACTCTGGGTTATTTGAAATAAAACTGCTCAAAAGCACAGAATGAGTTAACTGTCAGCCTCCCAACTCCTAATCACTGTCCTCTTCCAGTCATCCAACCAGACTTTTGTTCTTCTCTGCTCTCCTTCCTTCCTTGTCCTCTTTCTCTCTCTCACCTCCTGTTTTCGGTAGGATAGTAACTTACCTGTTACTGCTGTATTTAAAGACAGCATAAAACTAAAAACAGGCTACAACTGGCTTTCTGTGGCTGGCACTTTCAGAGGGAAAACTTCCATACTTTCTCACTGAACCCAGTGAGTTCAGAATAGCAGTCCTTCCTACACAGGAGGACGTGACTAAACCACCCAGTTTACTTCCAGCTACTGGAAGGAAAATTAATAGGAAACCACAAACTGAAAAAAAAAAAGTGCTCATTTTCCCAAAGCAACAGTCTAACAAATACGCTTTCCACAGTTCTTAATTTATATTTCAAATCTTAATAAACTCCCTGACAGACAGAAAATGAGAGAGCCAGGCATTAATAGCGACAGTAACAAGATATTCAAATATATTTTACACATACTGTACATTTTTTCTGACATACATCTGCACAAACTACAGTTGACAGTGTTAAAATTCTTTTAACATTATAAAAGGTAACAACAGCACAGTTTTGTTAAAGATTGACAAAAGTTTTAAGAGCACAACAAAAAGAGTAAATAAGGAAGGGAATGAAAGATCAAACAGAATAACCCTCCTTGACTTGAATCAGTGCCTGCGCTGTGAAAAGAGTACCACAAATTTTAAATCCATTTAACCAGAGAGAACTAATTCTAGGGACCTTTCTGGCATCAGGATAAAAGTTTTGGTCCCTATTTTAATGTTTATGCTGTATTTTCTCCCTGCTCCCTCTAAAGCCATGCACGCACGCACGCATGCATACACACACACACAGTGGACACACAATGGTCACTGCTTCACCTTCGGGGGGAAGAAAACCCCAAGAGCAAACGCCAGCCCCAACTGTTATCCTGGAGCCAACTTCTTGCTCTATGTTGAGAAATTCTAAAGGAAAAACATTTTTATCTTCTTGTCTACACAAAGTAAGTTTTCCCTTGAGGTGGAAAATCAGAACAGAATGACTTCTGTGGCTTTTAAATGGAATTGTCAAAAATCTTAGTATTACATGAAGGATGATTGCTTGATAACATTTTAGGGAAAAACCAAAACATCCTCTTTTAAGTTATACCAAGAACAGATACAATTACATGACCCAAGATGACATTATTCTACCTAACAAATGAATGGCACATTTTTTATAGCAAAGCAAAACCATCAATTTTGGACATTCTGTATTAAAAAAATAGGTTATTTAGCATCTTTTTACAGTGACCACTCAATTATAGAAGCAGTTACTAAAACACAAGTGCATTCAACTTCATCATGAGTTGTGAGAACACATGTTGGAAAAGTTAAATACCCCAAGAGTTTCTCAGCACAGAACACATAGCCTGGTCCTCTTCTCCATGCACACTGCTCTGACGTGACAGCCAGGCTGCCCCCACCACAACCCTGCTGAGGGTGGGTGGGACCTAACTAGAGCATAGCTGGCACAGAACTGGAAAAGCACACCCCTGCAAACAGCCAAGGGGCCTTCCACAGGGAGCAAACACCACCACCACCAGGAACAGTTAGACATCAGGTGGCCCAAATTTTGGAAATCTGATTTCCTTAGAAAGATCATCAATTTTGATTAACCATTAAACAAGTGAAAGACTCATAGGGTAATCTAATCCTGAAAGCTCAAACTTCTTGAGAATACTTCAAAACTGTTTAGATACGACAGCTAATATAATGAACTTTAAGGGAGGGTAAAGGTCTATACAACACAGAAATCACTAATTTCAATACAGGTATGTAAGATAATGTGTCCTTACATTATTTACTTTCATGTAAATGAGTCACATCAAGTCTACCAATCTTACTTAGACTGTTCTGTATTCTAACAGATAGCATCCCTACAAAAAGCTTCCTAAAAGTTCTTTTTCTGGAGGATGGGGTTTTCTATTAATATAGTTCACTGGATTATCAAGGAAGGCATTACTAATAAAAACTAAATTTTTCCCCACCAGAAGTTGTGACACTCAAAGCTTCTACCTTCACAGAAGGGAAGTAATAGAGAAGAACAGCTTCTCTCAAACCACATACAGCAACATGCAACCCCCTCTGCACAGGACAGACCCCACAGTGAGGTCCACAGTTATAGCTTCCGCATCCCAGAGAACTCAGCTATGAACACACAAGACAAAGAGACTCAGAGAACAACATCTCAAAGTTCCCACTTCTCAGAAGTTCCCATCTCTCAGAATGTTAAAATGAGTTGTCTTTAAAAATTCAATTAAAAGGATTAACTGAATTTTAAAAAAAATATGGAAATAACTCAGAATACTTATCAGATTGTATACTAAATTTTCCTTGTATAATGTTTTTATAAGCCTTCTGCTTTCTTTACCATCAGCCAGAATTAAGTAATTTCAGTAAATAATCTATTTGAAGTGTTTGATGCTGACAGACTGTCTCACTATTTTCCTATTGCCTCCTATGGTTCAAACTCAATTTAAACAGTACTGGAACAAATTACCAACTTCACAATAACAAACTAGACCACGTCCAGTAAAGATTAAAGCCCCAAGTAAACAGACCGTTTGCAAAGGGGCTCACTGCTAAACAGAACTAAAAGTTCAGAAGTTTGAGGGAGACAAAATTCAGAAGATAAGGGAATCTGGAGACAGTCCACAAGAGAGGTAGGTGGGCCAGACAGGGCTAAAGTTTTTGGTCCAGGAACAAAAGCTGGGGTCCAGGCCCTGTTCTGTCTTGAGCATCTTAAGACACATGTAATTTCTAGCCCCCTTGCCCCAGCCAATCGGTTATGTTTGGCTAATCTGGTCAAGTGCTAGCTGCCCTCAGAGGACCATGACCTTTTCTTCAGCATCTCGCTTCACCCGCTCCTCCTCCTGCCGGCGTCGCTCCTCCTCCTGCCGGGCTCGGTCTTCCGCTTCCCGCTTACGCATCTCTTCCAGCTGCTGCTGCCGTCGCCGCTCCTCATCCTGCAACTAACAAAACACTGACTTCAACTTTCATTCAACAGACTCCACCAACACAAGACCCAAAAAGCATATATTAAGGCAAGCAGACACACACAGACACACACAGACACACAGAGACACACACACACACACACACAAAGTTAAATACAAAATACCAGCTTAAAATCACTGTTGGAAGACAATAAAAGTTACACATCTCATAGCTCTATAATTTCAGAAAAAAAATTTTGTTTCCACAGTCCCAGAGTTATTCTTCCATTAACATGGCTCAAAGAAGGCATTTATTTTATACATTCACACATTAAACAAGCATGATTCTTTTGTTAGGATAAATTTAAGTTACGAAGGCTCAAACAACAGACAGACCCCCCCACTTTATGGATCTATGGAACACATTCAACCGCCTTCTTCTCCTACCCACTTTTGAAAATTTTCCACTATGAATGTCAAGAAAAAGGCCCCACTCTTGGGATATGTGGGAGGTAGTACCCCCCCCTTGGTGGGTGGGGCTGTGTGCAATGCAGAATCCAGTGGACCAGGGCTAATGAGAGCCACATGCAACAACAGCCTGCCTTTCTTGGGGACCAAGGGTCTAGCACTCCTCCTCCTCTGGTCCTCTGCCATCTACTCCCCAACCTGGACTTCAAAAATTCCTTCCCAGCTCAGTGATAATACCCCCAAACTGAGTCACAGAATCTGAACCTGAGATTTGGGAGGAACCTAATTCTAACTCTCTTTCATCTGAACACTTCCAGTGTTTGGGAACCTGTTGTCAACCACCCTATAGAGTACATTCTATTTTCAGGTTAATGGCTGTCAAAAAGTTATAGTGGTCTACAATTCATCACCTGATTGTTTTCCTATTTTGGGTCATTCAAGTTCTGCCTTTTGAAATAACACAAAAATTTAATACCTTTCTTTAAAACCATTCAAATACTCCATGATATCTTCAAATACCTAAAATGTACCTTCCTTTGGCTTTTTATTTCCTTTATCCTTCCAGTTACATTTCTCTCTGTACATTTCTTTCAGTACAGGCTGAAAATATGTCTTCCAAGAAGGAACCCTGGATTGCCAACCACAGCAAGACAGAATAAGACTCTCCCTTTTCGTCATCTCAATAGACAGCTATTTCTGTTGTTATGGCCTAAGATAACAGTAACTTTGGAGTCTGAATTCTCCATTTCCTTCTCATCTGGTATAGACCTAGGCTACAGGAACAGCCACAGCTACACTATAATAATATCAATATCAAAGGGAGTCAATTCAAAATTTCTAAAATTCAAATGGAACTCAAAGCCATCTAGTTCAATCTCTAACCATTGTAGGAATCCCTTACATAAAATACCTTAAGATATGCTTCAATTTCTATAGAATCACCAGTTTTTCTATAAGTTGTTTATAACAAAAATTTAAAACGTTAACTTCTGGATTTCAGTTGTATTTTTTTAAAAACAAAAATCTAACAATGTCATTCTTCCTTGATTTCTGTGAAACAAAACAAAACAAAACAAAACACTGTATCTGGTGGGAAAGAATAAATTAACCTTTATTATTAGGCTCTTTCATGAGAGCAAACAATAACAAAACACCTTAAGGAAGAAATGTAAAATTGCATTAATGCAACAGGGGTGTTTCCTGTATCCAATAAAACACAAACTAATTTCACTGTTATATGTTCTAGACCTAATTAGAAACAAGTTTTGAACAAGAAAATATTATACACTAATATAACCAATTAATTCTTTTAAAGTAAATAGGAATATAATCTTATGACAATTATAATCATTCTGATTTCTTAAGTGCAAATGCTATCTAATAAATTTATAAACAGGCATTTTCTCTCAAAAACCTTCATTCTTTAAAATCTAGATGGAGGTAAGCAAGCAGGAGCCTTCTCTTGTGTTCATTAGTTACTACTTTTCAAGTAGTGCAAACTAACCAGCATTACTATAATTAAGGCATTTTCTTTCCACTACCTTGGCTAATTCATGTATTTTTCATTTCCAAAACTTAAATTATTTTGTTCTTTAAAGATATGAGAAAAGAGAATTTACTCAAAACAATGGCTCAAAAGAGTACACTGGCTGTATGATTTACTGACATTCAGTAACAGTTAAAGGGTATTTCAACTTACAAATTTTTTTTTTTTTTTTTTTTTTAAAGATGACCGGTAAGGGAATCTTAACCCTTGACTTGGTGTTGTCAGCACCACGCTCACCCAAGTGAGCTAACCGGCCATCCCTATATAGGGATCCAGACCTGTGGCCTTGGTGTCATCAGAACCACACTCTCCCAAAGTGAGCCATGGGCTGGCCCTCAACTTACAAATTAAATCACTCTGCAATCCAGTCACAAATTGACTGTCACATTAACACTGTGAATTCAGTCAAAAGGAGAGCTCATTGTTTTACAGTAAAAGAATGAAAAGATACATGCTATCGAAGCAGCCTTATAGGAAGTAACATGGGAAGAGATCAGAATAAATAAAAAATACCTATTACCTAATGAATAAAGACAGTCCAGCTAAAATTATTCCGATCAAGAAATGTGCTGGGACTTCAAAGCCAGCATGGAAGCTTGAACCAAAGTGTTGCTATACTGGCAGTCTATGTTTCTAAAAGATGTATTTTTAGGTTAAAAAAAAAAGTATGTTGAGATCTGTGTGTTTATAATTTTGTATCACAGGTATCTTTAACTTACTTAGATCTTTAATTTACTGTTAACTCATATCTTTACTATAGAAATCCCATTAAGATAGAAAACCATGTTTAGGTATCTGAACATAAAATAGGGTCATGATAACCTTTACTTTTTGATGTTTTCACTGAAAACACAACTCAAAGTCTGTTTGTTTTTTTTTTTTTTTTTAAATAAAAGATGACTGGTAAGGGGATCTTAATCCTTGACTTGGCGTTGTCAGCACCATGCTCTCCCAAGTGAGCAAACCGGCCATCCCTACATAGGGATTTGAACCTGTGGCCTTGGTGTTATCAGCACCACACTCTCCCAAGTGAGCCACAGGCCAGCCCCTCAAAGTCTGTTAAAGCTCGTTAAAAACATTCTTCTATACAGAATTTTTCTCTTTATGCTCCCTCCCACTAAAACACCCATCCTAAAAAATTTTTAGGCCCCAAAGTGAAGAAAACCCCAGATGCCTGGGCATTCACTACTATAGGCCGTTGCTACCCTAAGCCCTGGGTTCAGAGCCCAGGTCTGCAAATAATCAGCTATTTATCCATGAGAAAGTTCATTCTCTGTCTAGGGTCAATTTCCTCATTAGGAAAACAAAGTCCTCTCTCACAACAGTAGTATGTACTGAATGACACAGGGAAAACCATCTACGGTGGCAGTCAGCACTCAGTAAACAACAGCTCCCTTCCCTTAACCCGTACAACATTTTTTAATTTAAGGAAAACGACAATTTTTTCAGAGGTTATAAGATCTAGAGCTTAGCTGCTGACATACCCTTATGGCAGAGACACAACAGAGTAACCCTCTAGCAGGCTGGTGTGGCTCAAATTGGCCCAAGACATACACTTGAATTTCTTTGGGGACAACTGTTTTATCTTACACAATCATACAGATCTTGTGTTTTACTCCATAATATATACATGTTGGTCTTACATGAACACGTCTCTCCTCCTAATTCCCTGAGCTGACCTTTCTTGAGAAGATTCATCGTGCCAATCCCATGGCTTTGATGTACTGGGAAGAGCCCATTTTCATTACAGAGGTACCCCAATTTGAACAGGCAAAATACAGTCTGACTACTACAGACAGGTCTCTCTGAAGATGTAATTCTCAAATTAGGTTTCCTACTAATTCTTGCTTAGAATTTTCATGAGGGTTTTGATCCAACCCCTTCTCCACCTGAGGCGCTCGAGAGGGGCAGGCTCCATTTCTGAAGTCCTTCCTGAAGCTGGACAGGAAAGCAGTACATCAGGCAAGAGCCACTTTACTTTTCATATGAGGAAAACAGAAGAGCCGCTGAAACCTTTGAAAACATCACCTTTGAAAACATCTCCGCAGTGGCATTACCCTGAGGGGAAGGGACTTTTCCTATGAGTTCTCATGTTACCTGATTCAGCAGACAACCATTAAAATGTGGTAACAAGACCAAGCTGAGACTCGCCACTGAGACTGTCAGGCCAAGAACAAGTGTACCTCAAAAAGTTCATGAAGATTCCTATTATCTTTTAATTCTATTTTTCCCAACTTTCTGAAGTGTGCTCATGCATTTCTAGTTGAAAAACAGTACCTAGCAATACAGTTTTATGAAAAGGAGGCATTTTTGTGTAGTAGAAAGAGTACCTAAGATGAACTTAGAAAACTGCTCAGATCCCTGACTTCTCCCCAGAGGGAGAGACAGAGTACAGTGACAAGAGGACAGATGGGAAAGGCCCTGGAGGCATGAATGCTTCATCATAACCTGGCACTGAGGGGCTCTCCCCAGCAAGTTATACTTTGGCTTGAATAGGAATTATACACCATTTTAGTAATTAAATTTGGTGAGAACCTAATAACAGCTTTATTATTGGTCTTCTAATGAAGGTCATACACCTTCGGGAGCTTGGGAATTTGGTCCCAGGATCGTGTTCCATTCACTCAGCATTACTGGCTACCCACCACAAGCCAGAACTCTTCCAGAAACTTAAACAGACAAAGGTCACTGCTCCCATGGAGGTGCGTGCTACCCAGGAGAGATAAACAGAATGATGATGAGTACTGTCCACAGTGCGTCAAAGGATGGTGGGTGCTCTAGCCAACAGGCAACGTGTGTGAAGGGCAGGCAGGAGTGGAGGGATGGGGGGCACAGGCCACACAATGAAAAAGCGCAGGCAGTGTGGACCTCATTGCAAAGGTGGTGTCTAAGCTAGACTTGCATGGGGTGCCATGGCGATCCCTGGGGCAGGGCAATGACCTTTGGGTGGGCACTGGCCCAGCGCAAGGTGGGCAAGCGGGCTGGAGTGGAGCACGCATGAAGGAGGATACAAGGCCTGGACAGACCCAGCAGCACCTGTAGGCCCCAGGAAGATGTGGAATGTCTGTCTGCATGAAGGGGTGCCTCATTTAGGAGGGATATGAGGATTTTCTCCTGGGATTGCAGCAGCTGCTAGGTAGAGAATGCCCCAAGAAGGGACCATGGCAGAGTCGAGGGGTCCTGCCAGTTTCCCACAGTGACCCAGGCAGGAAAGGATGGTGGCTCAAGCCAGGGGTGACGTAGAAGTGGTCAGGTTCTGAGGACCTCAAGCCAGTACAGTTTCTGAATGGAGAGACAAAAAGTTGTCATGAATGACTGTAAGGTTTCGCGACTGAACAACCGGAAGCACCAGCTGAAGTGGGGATGGCTAGAGGCAGAGTGATCGGCAGTGTAGATGGAGTGCCGGAGAGAAGGAATTTAGTTTTTAAGGTGCTGAATCTGACTCCACGTGGAGATGTTACATAGGTGGATGGTCAATGAGTCTCAGGTGTGCCAGAGGTTTGGATTAGAGATTACGAGGGGATGCCACCGGCACCAGTAAAGTACTACTGTCACAGATCTGGAGTCAGCACAGAGGAAGGAGGGGGCAGGCCCCAGACTGATGGGGGCGATGAGCCAATGAGAGGTCAGAGGGAAAGAGCAGAAACCAGCCTAGGCAGCCCACAACCTTATGAAACTCAGGTGCTCCAAACAGGAAAAGTCCTGCCTCGTTTATCCCATTAGTCACCTAAAAATCCTGTGATGTGCCAAAGAAAACACATTAAGAACTGCACAGGGCAGTTGAACTCCCTATATGGTCATGAATTTGCCATTATCCTTATTATCTCAAAGAGAGGACTGATATCTTAACAGGAGAGGTGCTCCCAGGGTAACCTGCCAATTCTGATATAATAAGAATTCTACAGATAATGACATTGTTGTCAATAATATTAATATATACTGGGGAATTAGGCTAAGAATTGCTCAGAAACATGATGGTGAAGATCAATATTAATACTCAAAATACTATCTTTTAAAGAAAGAAAAACTCTGATTTCTTTGAAATAAGAATAATGGTTGCAATAAGATTTTTAAGTATTATTATTATTCTGTCACAGAAGTCTTCATAGCATAAAAAACTCTCTTTGGGCTGTAGAGCTGGCTAGTTTCTTAGACAGTGTCTCAGGTGGTTATCCTCCATGCAATGGAAGCTGAGCATGTATTTGCTAAATGAATCTCACATAAAGAAATAACTCTAATCAATGTTTTCCAGCTACACCTACGTACACCTCAGTACACAGAGAAGGAGAGAGAAAAATGTATATGTTTTATTATCTTGGTTTCATGTAAAAAAAAATTTTAAATGCAGAGCTCAAAATATATGCCTTCTAATTGCCAAGGTGGAAAGACGTTTGCAAGAAAAGTTTCGTTTTGGGGTGATATTGCCACCATGGTATACAAATTGGAAAAAAAAAAAAGAACTGTTATTTAGTGAAAAGGCCACTAAAGTCAAACCTTTAGGGATTTTTTAAAAGTATTACCTAATATTGACTCTATATTATTTATAAGTTGACTAGGAAAAAGTATTGACTTAAAGTTACTATTAATATATCAGATAGAATATAATTGTATAGCAAGTGACATAGATACAGTCAGTACTTGAGTATAATGGGTACTAAAATGAACAACCAAACTTCCCCAATACTGATGATATACACATTGAATCTACAACAGAGGCTGACAAGTATTTTTTGGCAGACTAAATTGGTATGGCTGATAAATTAACATCCATGAGATATTATTAAAGAAAATGCATTTGTTCACTAGAAATCTCTCTTACTCTACCAATAGACATGACATCTTAGTTACATCTTAACTGGCAAACAGTGTTACACCCTTTCAATTGAGTTTACAACTGTTAAATACTTAAAATCTATTTCTATATAACAAGAATGAAATAGATTACTCTGAGCAAAATTACTTCATTTGTTCATGTATTTATGACTACATAAGAGTACACAGAATAAATTTATGACTAAAACTGAGAAAAGGTCAAAACCATAAACAAACAGTAACACAATTAACAGAGAAAAGCAAAGAGTTACTAAATCTAGTAACATTCAAAGGCATGCTTCTAGAGTCACAGGACTACATCTCCTGACCAAGGACACCCCTAAGGAGAACTAGATCTACTGAAAACATAAAACCACCACCACTAAAAGAAAAAAGAAAATCAAGACAGGAAAAAAGTACCAAAGTGAAAGAAACAAGAACATACCAAATCTAGAACAGAGATTGCTGGCACAGCAGTCTGCTGCAGGTGACAGAGAAGGAAAAAAAAAAGAAAGATGAGGTGTGAAAAAGAGTTAGGTTCAGACCTGCACTCCACCTGTACTGGTATACTTTGTTGCTATCACGCTTCACCTATTTTTGGACAACTGGAGGAGAGAAGTAAAGAACTACAGACTAACTTCTAGTATGCAGAAATAGAAAGACCTCCATACAGTATTAAATATGTGAGTCTCATCATTAATATAAAAACTAAAAAAACCATAATTTCTCTTAGTGCTCTTATCTGGAGACTAAGATGTTAATTTAAATATCATTAATGACAGAAAACCCACAAATACTTTTTACTAAATTTTCATAAGAAACTTTCCGAATATCATAATTCATACTAAAGTCTTTAAAACTCAACGTTTTGACCATGTGGAAAAACTGACAGACCTTCAAATAAAAATTCAATCCTCACAGAAAAGAATTATTATAGAAACACTATGATACAGTTGCTAATTTTTCAATCTTGTTGGGATACAGTTATAATAATAGAAATACTGTCTACTTATTTGCCATAAACAATAGCTATATATACAAACTTTGAACTGCAGTAAAGGCAAAGCCATCCTTTTCTTATATTTTAGGGTGTGGATGATACAAGGCCATGGATATATTTAGCTTTCTAACAAATACATCTTAAGGAAGCACCGGGACACTGGCCAGCACAGAGGGAGGTATACTGGCACTGGTAGGCACAGACAGCAATTCACATAGCCAAGTGCCAGATGTTTCTGACCACGAAGTGGAAGTTGTTCAGAGAATCCTCATGGCAGAAGAACTTAGTTATTATCAAATAGTTGTTCTTTCATATAAAATAGTTCTTCTGGTAAATGTAGTCATTTTTTATAGTCAAATAAGAACATTTACTACTGATGACTTAAATACCAACAAAAACACCAATAAAACAATTAATAGTTAACATCTTGGCCTCACTTAAAGAAACTTAAGTGTCTGAGAGGGATTCAAACTGAATTTTGGGAAAAGTTATATAAACATTTGGCTGAGATATGTATGCATTAATTAGCGTGTGTGTGAGAAACTTTTCAAGAAAAATTCACAGAGCAAGGTGAGAAGGAATCACACTGCTGGGCTCTATGTACTCACTAATAAATATCTAAGATTAAATTTCATCATGAGTAGAAAGATTAAAATGTCTGACATAACAGCCACTGGTTTAGATATTTAGTACAGACAGCATCAAAAAAGAGATGAAATTAGAAAGAAATCCAAAAGACAAAAAGAACATGCTTTTGGCCATCCTTCCTCAGAACACTGTACTATGTAAATAAATTTTTTAAAAACCCACTAAAACTCACTAACATGACTGATCAATAGCACTTTCCACAAATTAATACTAAATGCCCAAAATAATAATAGTAACAATAACAACTTTAAATTTGATGTTCTGAACAGTTTCCTGTGCTAACCTCTATTAAGCACTGATAATCAAGATCAGGGGCCAGCCACCTGCCTCATGTCTTTGTAAATAAAGTTTTATTGGCACACAGCCACGCCCATTTGTTGATGTAATGTCTGTGGCTGCTTTCCTGCTACAACAGCAGAGGCGAGTACACAGTTGATATGGCCTGCAAAGCCTAAAGTATTTACTATATCACCCTGTAAAGAAAAAATTTTGCCAACCCCTGATCAAGATTATTACTAGTCATTAACAAATGCTGTTTTCTCAACTGAAGCATTAATGAGAAGGATAATTGTGAGTCTGCAAATTAAAGCAATAAAGTTCCATTTGAATTGTATTTAATAATACTTGTCAAAGTATAGGTCTCAATAAATTTCAGTCTTACAGGCCTAGCTCATCTCTGTAGGAGAACATCAGCCAAATGTAATACATATAATAAAATATTATAAGCCTAAGGGCCTTTCTAATCCTTCACCAAGCTCACAGGCTTAGCTATCTCTGTAACAAGCACACAGAAGTTAAAATAGGGACCACAGATACGCACAACCAAAGCACTTTTCCCCTTTACCCTTGCTCTTCGTTCAGCCTCGAGGCGCTGCATGATCAGCATGGTGTCCACGTCATCGTCTTCCTCCTCCTCATCGTCCTCGTCCTTCTGCTTGGATTCCTGGAGTCTCTTCTGGAACTGCCACTCCAGCATCAGTTTCCGCAGGCGGTCGTTCTCCTCAGCGGTGCGGTCCGGTTTGCTCTGCAGCTCCTGGATCTCCTTGCTCAGCATATCCACAATGTGCATCTGCTGCTGCTTCTCCAGCTTCTCCTTGGCGTCCCGCTTCCACGGGTCTGGAGATAGACTGTCCCCGGAGGAGAGCTCCTCCTTGCTGACTGTGATGTACTGCAGGTCTCTGCGCTCAATGGTGCGGGGCTGCTGCTGGGGCTGAAGTTCCCGAATGACTGTTTCTTGGGGCCGCTGGAGCGTGGAAGGCTTTTCTGGCTTCATCTGCTGTGTCGTCAGGGGAGAGAATGGAGCAGGGTTTAGGGACTGAGTGCGCATCTGACCCAACTTCTTCTCCTGCTCTCTCCGCTTTCTCTCTCGCTCCTCTTCCAGTCGGGCCTTCTCCTTCTCATACCACCGCTGATGTTCTTCTCTCTTCTTCCTTTCTGCAGCAGCCACCTGAGCAGACTGTGGTCCTACCTGGCTGGCAGAAGGAGGGGGTGGGAGAGGCAAGTCCATCGGAATTCCATCAAAATCACTGGCATAGTGGGCTGGAGGTGGAGGGGGTGGTGGAGGCAGATCTGTTCGAATGGGCTGGGACACAGCCACAGGTGTGGGTGGCACAGCTGCTGGTGTCTTCCAGCGGCCAGGGCCGCTTTTGGTCAGAGTGGAAGCAGGGGTGACTGACTTAGAGGAGTGGTTCAGGTGCTCCTGGCTAGATGTACTAGATTCCACCGAGGAGCTCTGGTTTATCCACATATCACTATCAGACTTTCGATCTATAACTGCCTCTATTTGATGCCGCTCAAGTTGATAAGCTTTATCTTCTCGAAGTTCTTCTTGGGAACGGGTAACACGCTGGAAAAAGTAAAAAAAGAAATGCTATATTTTAGCCAATTACCAGAATAAATTACTAAAGATTCACAAACATTTTATCTCCAGAGAGGAAAAAAACTAGGAAAATTGTTAAATGAGTATACAGAATAGAGGCTGACTACACTATAGCTCATTGACTGTGGAATAACAGTGAATTTATCTGTAAGAAGAAGGAAAATCCCTACTTTCTCCCTGCATCACTGGCAAGAAAAATAAAATACACAAAATCTCAGGCACTTCCCTGCCAGTACCTTTCCTTAAGCTCCTCCAGCACCTTGCACCCTCTCTTTTGTGGGCTAGCAACACAACTCTGACTTCAAAAGAATGAGTATGTTTAGTCTGATTACATGAAAAGCAACCACAGTTACTCCTCTATAATGAAATTCTAGTTATTACTAAGAGTAGTTATTTTCTCTATCCACCACTTTCTGAATTTCACAAGCTGAGGGCTGGCTGTGTGGGCTCTTTGACATATCTACATATATAATAATGCAAAGTCAGGTCCTATACATCCAAGATATTTTTGCTCCCATCTTAGAAGAGTAAAGCGTAGAGGTATGGCTAGTCTGAAGTGTGAAAACCAGCACGTCTGAAAGTAGTATACCCTGATGAAAATAATCACTACAATCTAGCAATCAAACAACGGAATACCTAGAAATTGAAGATGTAAATCTGGAAAGTAAACTGTTTCCTTTTCCTTAAAAAAAACAAACCAACAAAAAAGACAAAATACTACTTTAAAAAACAGTCTCCTAACAGAAAAATGGAACATTTCCTCACAAAATTTTGTCTGGCATACAGAAACACACTTTGTTCATAACTGGGGTACACAATCTACGGATCAAATAAAAGTACTATTAAACGTCTTGCAATCTGCAGAACAGAGCCTCTGCACCTCTGCTGCTCACGCTGCAGCGTCCCCTGACTCCCGAGTCACTCCACTGCTCTCCTTGAAGGCCTCACTCAGTTCCTTCTGCTGCTGCTGCTGCTCGCTCCACCCTCTCCCCTGAAGTGCTATCATAACTCTTCGTCCTCTCAGCTGACTTCCTCCTCTAGGTCCTGTTTATCCACGTAGTGAAGCAGAACCAAATAGCAGCTACATACTATCCATGTAAAGACTTAATAATGATACTCTCATAAAACAGGAGAAAATGGGATTCAATGCATGTTTTATAAATCGGATTACCTTGACGTATCAGAAGATCTTCCTAAGGTCTAACAAAACATGCCAGAAGAACCAGGGCATAAAATTATTTTACTTTAAGAACAAATTTAGAGAAAGCCATCTTCCCCCAGTCAACTCCAGCTTGCTGTCAGAGTGGGCGTGACATCCTAGAAGGGGTGGGCGGAAGGAGGCATCCAATGCTCAAGTATCAGGCCCACCTAGGAAACAGGAAGGATGGACCCACAGACCAGACAATAGGACAAGGTGAAATTTCGTGTACGGCCAAGATCTGTGGCCTGAGGAGCACTTTCTGCCCTCAGAAAATGGGCTCCTTCTCATCTTTGTGAATAGTGAGTGCAATCCTCTCTCCTCTCTGCCTGTTGGTTTTTCTGATCCTTTGAGTCTCAGCTTAAATCCCATCTAAACTCTAAAGTGTCTCCTAACCACTCTAATCTAAGAATGATTGTCTTCAGATTCCTGCCTCACTTAATATCCAGGGCACGTATTTGTCACATTCCCTAGATTGCATCTATTTTTAAGCATATATTTCTTCTCCCAATCTTTCACAGTGCAAACTGTTCTTTCCAAAAATGAAAAACACATACGATAATGTTCCCCAGCTTAACTCCCCAGACTGATACCTCCTTCTCTACTCATGTGGATAAAAATTCAAATTCCTCAGCAGCCACACAGAGCCCTTCTATCAGGCTCTACCAGCCTTTACAGCCTCAAATCCTGCCATTTCCTTCACTCCATGTCGTGGCTCATGCTCCACGACATGTCTGTGAGTTTGTTCCCACTGCTTGGGGGATCTTCACTCCAGGCAGCTGTGATGTCACCCAGTGGCCCAGGTTCCAGTGGCCATTGAGACTGAGGTAGCTCTGTCACCCTTGGAACCACCTCTCCAGCTGCACTGACTATAATGCATTTACTCTGTCTGTCTCATTTCCCAGCAATCCCATGAGCTCTACGGGCAGGGAAAGCTTCTGACAGAAACAAAGTCCTAAATATATCATTTGGGTTCTCATTTCTTCCTCTTAGAATCAGTGAATCTTGTCTTAAAAACTGTAACTAAGGCCTTCTATTACTAACATTTCATTAATTAAACATTAAGAGAACAAAGACTCCCTTTTCTTGAGTATTCTATCCTCTTCCCTTTTTTCCTCAGACTTAACCACAAAACCATGAAAACAAAAAAACAGAAGGACAACAATGCTATTCTACAGAAAAACTGGTCTATCTTACTCCTTTGAGGGATGAGAAAAGTTTGTGGAATCCTGTATTTCTAACCTGCATTGCAATACTGGAATGATTACTATCCATGTGCATATGTGGCTTTTCCTCATAATTTGGCCACTGGTTCTGAACAGGAACCATCCGATCCTGGGATTTGGAAGCTGGAAAGGTAAAATATTCTCTGGTGTACGTTTGAGTGGGGATGGGGTAGGCTTCAGGTCTAGGTGGAGGGCTCTGCTCCTGTAAAACATGAAGAACAAAGAAAAGTGAGTCTTTTACAACTGCACTACAGACTGATCTAATTTCCAACTATCTGTTTTAAAATTGAAAAGAATACCATGTTAAAAATAAAGTGTTTGAACCTACACTGAGAATAATGAAAAACATTTTACCTTGTCTAGATTTACTGATTTAAAACTAATTTGCCTGACTAGTATATTAAAAATTAAAAGATTAAATGCTGCGAATTCAGGAATTATAATCAATGCTAATTTGCAAAGTGAAAAATCTTATTAGGTAATTTAGATATTCCAAGAGAAACCTAAGTGTTAAAGTGCAGGACAAGTCTTTAGCTCATCTTTCAGACCTCAGTGCAGAGGTTTCCAGTGGAGACAGAGGTTATCTTCGCTGTTGTTCCTGTGGCATATGCACTTTTTCCTCCAGGACTAGGAGGCTGATCTGTTGAAAAAGTCATGAAAAAAAAGTTTAATATTAAACAAACAAACTAGATGTAACAAAACAAAATTTCTTTAATGGTAGTAACTATGTCTCATTAATCTTCATACTGCTAGTGAGGTGTCTGGCATAGAGACAAAAAAACAAGGCAAGTGAGAAATTCGATCTCATAATTTCCACACCCATGTCTTGAATCATCAGAGATCAGAACTACAAAGTTTTATCTATGGTAAAGGCAGACAGTAAATATTTAAGGCTTTGCAAGTCTTGTGTCTCTATTACATATCTATTATTTCTTCTTCTTTTTGTTAACAATGCTTTAAAACTTTAAAAATCATTTTAGTTCCTGTTGGTAATTTGCTAACCCCTACTAGAGACATTACCAATGTATCTGCCTAGAACATTAACTGAATCAAAGGTTTTCCAACTTCTTTCTAATTTCTGTTAGAACATTAGATTTGATACCCCATAGAAAAACCATATCCTAGATTTAGCCAAAATATGCAGCTAATAATTTAAGTGTAATAATTAACAAACCACAAAGTGCAACCCTCACTTCTGACTGTGTCCATATGAAAAGTGATTCCTCTTACTTGCTACGTTGGGGCTGGAGCGGTGATCAGCTCTATTTTTCATAAGTCTGTCATCACCAGGCAATTTCTTTGGTTCACTATACTCTGCCCAAGGCAGCTGAGGACTCTCGGGTGACCCATTTTGAGCTGAACTGTTATAGAGTTCAAAACCTTCACTTTTTGGTCGGGGTTTACCTGAGCCACGACGATCTGAAACTGAAATCAAAGCACATTCAGTATCTCTTCATTTGATGAAGACTTCATTTTATTTTTAATACCCTAATTAGCTCTAAAAGAAAGATGAATCTATAAATATTTAAAATTCCACAAGAACTGATCTTAGCATAAGAAATAAGGTGATTTTCGTATAAGGGTAAATTCTTTCTATAGACTCTTTAAAAAGCTTTTAAATAAATATATTTAGAATTAAGAAAATTATTTAACTGGTATTGATGGGGAGAAGTACACTTTCAAACCTTATTCTCTCATAAACTGAAACTTGCCTGTTTTAAGTAACAAAGCCAACCATGTCTGACAGTTACTTTTTTTTTTGCAGCTGGCTGGTATGGGGATCCAAACCCCTTAACCCTGGTGTCATACCACCACACTGTAACCAACTGAGCTAACTGGCCAGCCTGAAACTAACTTCTTTTAAAACTTCTTAAACAAATATTTACTTCTTTAACCTCTCAGGGTTCTCCTCATCGTGAACAGCCATCGCATGTGGTAACCACTCAGTTCCTTGTCTGTTTTTCAGTTCTCCTTCCTTGCTTGCTAACCCTCGTTTATCATCTTTCACCACCGCCCTCTGACTTCTAACTTACATGCTAGCTTCTTTTAAATGACTGTATACTAAGAAATTAAACAACCAAAATGATAAGTTTTATGTTACATAAAGAGTAACATGCTGAGTCGAGGCCTGTCACACACCACATGGCTTTGTGAGGACGCCCTTTGTATTTGTGTCCATAAACAGCAGGTCCAGGCTTGTAGGTGTCTCTGTCATTCCTGCTGCTTGTTATGATTAGGTACAGACTTAAGGTTCTGGGTTGTGAAGTTCCCCGAATTCTGACCGATGGAGAAAAGGGCTAAATCAAGGCCATACTTAGAAGGCTATGCACACCTTTAGCAAAGTGTATTATTAAGACTAATATGGAATGTACAGGATGAGTTAAGAAAGAATGTGAGTCAAAACAGTTTTCTCCTGTGGTTCTAAACTAATTCTTTAAAAAGCCCTAAAGTTATATTGATTTTATTCTGAGATTTTTTTTATATGGCAACAAAACCATAATTCCTACAAAAAGTTGCTTTAAAAAACTGAGTTTTTTATTTAAAGTGAATTATATACAACACGATAATCATGCCTTATCTCAGCACTTGCAGAACTAAAATAACTACTTGTACACAAATGCACATATTCCCTCAGTAGAGAACTGAACTCATTCTTTAAAGACTTTATACCCTGAGTTTGCCTATCAAAACTGAAAATCCACTCATTCACTCACCACTGACCGACCACCTACTGCACACTACAAGAGCTCACCAGCAGTCAGCCAGCCCTGTGGGGGTGAGGTCGAATGGTTCCTGGTGAACCACAATGTAGCGCCAAGGTCAGATGGTACACATCTATATCCTGGCTCCAGGAGCATCCTAGGCATCTCGCTTAGGTGCTCTCATCCTCAATTTCCTTATCTTTAAAATTGAGACAAAAATAACACCATTGCCTACTCTACAGGGTTTATGTGACTATAAAAAGAGGTCCTAACTACACAATGTGTGGCACATGGCACACTGCTACCAGTCCTTACTTCTCTGCATCATGGGCGACGGCTGGTTGAGGAGGGTGGCCAGACCGTGGTAGATGGCACCTTGCTTTGCTACTTCGAGTGTCACCACAGAACTTGTTCTTGTCATGAGTTCTGCTGCCCTAGGAAGAAAGTATCACAAAAGTAAGAAAAACAAAATGCAGTGCTGGCTCTGTCACTGCAGCAGCCTGTGATGAGAGCAACTAACCAGTACCTTCCACAGCCTCATCTGCTAGCTGGTAACAGTCCTGACGTTCAGAGAGATAACCTACTGCCCATTTCGTTTCTTTAAAAATTCACTACTAAAACATGCAAACACATCTCCTGTTATCATATTAAGAACAGTAAGATGATTCAGAAATTTCAGGAAGTGCTAAGAGTATATATTTTTTTAGTTTCAAAGAAATTGTTCTAGATTAAAATAGTTTTTTATAATTTGGTAACAAAATGTCATCGCACTGAAAATTTTATACTTAAAAAGGTAAAGAGTAATAACAGCATACATTTTAGCATTATTTGTCATCTTCCAACTGCAAAGTTTAATGCAAAGTATCACCTGAAAATGCCAATATTAAGTTTTGAACAAATAAATCAATCATACCTTTCCTGAGAGAGTCCGACCAGACTCCGTCCATCTACACTGAGGAGCTGATCACCTGCAGCTAGTCGTCCATCCTGGGCACACCCAAAAGGTGTATACACATGTCAGGGGGCAAGGACAGAGAGGGGAGGAAGAAGATAAGGTAAAGATAAGTGCACATCACATTTGTTCTTCCAGCAAACACTGTATTGTGTTGCATAACTAAAAGCATCAGCAGAATATCTCACATCATTTGTTCAACAGAGGAATGACACACTAAAAATTTACTTCTTTAAAAACGATACTAACCACATCTGCAGCTCCTCCTTTCACAACAGACTTGACATAGATTCCCAGTTTATCCTGACCAGCACCCTATGCAAAAATAAGGTAAAAACACCACACTGAAAATACACAGTAAGAAATGCACTACAAGGGAAAGTAAAACAAAAATAAAACCACTCCACATATATACAAATAACTGTAATGAAGTCCTGGTTCTCACTTGAACGTGAAAATTAGAAATATAAAATCTATATTAATAGAATGAACACTCTATTTGGTAAAACTGAAGAAACCAATGGGAAATGATTTTAAGCTTCCAAATTCAGAAGAAAAAAATACCCCTGAACAATTAGTCAATTATTTATGAATCAGCTGATGAGAAGACCTAAATAGACTTGGAATCCTGAAGTTAATTTAAGAATAGTTTTGAACAGCCACAAGTGTAAGTGAACTAAAAATTACTTGCATGATAAATACTATTAACCATCTTAATACAAAAAGCTATTTACCTTATATAGCGTTTCTACATTCCATTACTTACCTATATCCCCCTGACCCCCTTGTTCTTTTCATATACATAGTTTAAAGTTTTAAATAAGAAAAAACTTCCTCTGGCAAACAATAAGAGAAACTCAGGTAGGAAGAGAAAATTATGCAGAAATACTCTATATTGTAAATCAAATAAATATTAAAGCAACAGGAATCAATCCACATAGAATTGTTCTATTATGAAAGAATAGTGAAATTCTGTGATGCTGACTTAAATGCTATATGTAATTACTTTCAGAATCATCAATAATCTACTTAGACATCACAATTATAACATAAAAATCAAGATTTTGAATAATTTATTGAAAATATCAAAGGAAGCAACCATATGCATGAAATCTTGGACATTATTGACAGTGTTCTATAACTATTTATTTCGGAGGTCACAACAAAAGGTAAATCTAAATCCATTTCAATAGTTAAAAAGTATTGTGTCATAAAAATAAAACTTTAAGAAGGTATCACAGAAAGACATAGAGACATAGAGACAACAAATGACTTAATTAAAATTAATTTTCTACAACACCCAGGAACTACGAAATTTTTGCTTGGAAACTATTCACATTTAGCCTCTGGTGAACAACTTAAACTCACAGAGGGGAGTTTGGCTGAACCAGCCCTGCTCGTGCTGACTCTCTTTTTCCCCTTGGGGAAAAACATCAAGCATGTAGCATGTCACTGTTTTGTGAACATAAAACACTACATATCTCATTTTGAAAACAGTATGAAATTTCCTAATTTAACACAACAATTCAATTCTGGGAAACAGTAAGCTTCAAGTTTCATATGGTTACATTACCTGTGAGCTAAGTTTATTAAAGTTCTATGCAATGTAAAATCATGTATTCACTCTGGCAGCTCCTGATCCTCTGACACAGATTCTCCACGCTGTTCATCTCAATACCCTTCTCTGTGTCTTGCTGCCAATCTCCCGCCCAGGCCCAGATGCCCAGCTGTCTACCTGACAGCTTCCTTCTGAAATCACTCTGCATTGCCAAGACACCGCAACAGTCAAGCGCAACGTATGGCTCTCAAACGGATCCTTTGCCATTAAAAAAACACTGGGATAGTTGGTGACGACTATGCTTTTTTGTAAATTTGAAATTTCAAAATAAAAGATAAAATATCCAGTAGGCACTTAATAAATGGCAATTTTCTGAATTTTATCATGTCAATTAGCAAAACAGTAATAAATATGCCTTTTACCTGACTTCACCTATGCCAATGCAGGGTTTCCTTGAATCTAGGGAACTCAACCGTGCTATGGAAAATTACTTCTAAGACAGCCCTTCACTATTCCTATCTGTTAAATTGGGTATTCCTGTGGAATATACTATAAAGCATATGTACTTCACAGGGCCTGGTTTTCCAAAGCCTTGCAGTTTCAAATATTGACCTTGCATGGGCAGGAAATTTCCCTCAGGGTATAAGTCTCTGTTGCAAGATAAGAATTGTGGCACAGCACGTTGCTGGCTCAAAGACAAACTAGTTACTGATGTTAGGTAAAGATACTGAGAAACTGCTGTTAAGAAGGAATGTTTGCTACGACCAAACTGTTGTTAATGGATCACTTAATTGCCTTACTGGAATGTCCTCTGGCTTGTTTCACTGAAAGTTACCAGCCTATACTGTTAAACTATAACCCCACCTTTGTTCTCTTCCTGTAACTTTCTGGTCTGGAAAATAAATGCAGGAAGAGAACCCCAATTTGGCATTAATTTCCCAAGGAAGGAATGCCTCTCTCTTGAGGGTTCCAGGAGATTAACCACTTTGGGGCCTCTCACTGCTCAGTAGAGATGGGCTTTGAGTAATCCTTTGCATCTCCGTCACCCAGGGCAAGTGGGGTGACAAATCCGTGGGGGGCGAAGTAATGAAAAGCAACATATTCCCTCATACATAATCTAATTAACTAAATTTTTACACATTCCATAATGTTATATAATCTATAAGTAACAGATTTAATTCCACAACTCAGCTGTTTAAATCACAATTTCTTTCATTCAACTAATATTCACTGAGTAGCTATCCTATCCTAAGCTCTGTGTGTACATCAATGAATAACACACAGCCAGATTTTTTTTTATTAAGTTCTAAAAGCACTAGTTATTTTAACTACTTTCTGTTTAACTGATAGAAAAACAATGCTTACTGAATGTCAGAATACCAACTGTTAGAGTGAATGGGCACTTACCCTACAATTTCACGTGGCATTATCTTTTTGGTTAATGTAACAGTGACATTGTAATTAAAATTATCCTTTTAACAGGTAAACAACTACTATCACCTCTGACAAGAAAAATGTTTAGCAATAATATTAATAATATAGTTTTTTTTAATAACACTGCTATAAATGAGAAAATAAATGAAGTTGGCTCCCATTTCTGGTATGCTTTACAAGATTAATATAAATAAAGACTCCCCAAAATCCTAACTACTTATTGAAACAAACTGTAATAAGAAAACTTTTTAAAATCACAAAATGGAATGATATAAGAAAATGAGAGCAGGACTGCTCCCCTTCTCCCCTGAAGCACCAGGCTGCTGCCCCACACCTCGAGCTGCCCCTCTCAGTTCTCCTGCTACGTGCAGTTCCACTCCAGGAAGATGCCTTCCTTCCATGTTCACAACGAGCTGTAGCTTCACTCCTTACCACTTTGTTTCAGTTTCATCATTCAGACCAGGAGTCACACACCTAAGGGTAACTACTGGGCTCTGTTACTTCATAATAACTCCACATTTCAGACACCTAATACACGAGCTTAAATTGTAGACTCCACATAAACTACAAAAAAAATATTTAAGTAACCTGAAATCTTATACCATTTAAATATAGGCAATTTACGATACTGCATGCAATGTGAAACTCAGTAAGTCTAAATTTAAATATTCAACTAAAACCGATCATGCTGCACAGATATCTGACAACACTGTTACCTACTTTAAATAGGCAGCAATCTACATTGTGAGTTTCAGAAAAACTCACAAAATGAGGAAGCTCTCCTTGTGACTGATCTGCTGGTCTCCCTACCTCCAATCTGCCTTAGGAAATTACCTTTCCTAAAGCACAGCTCGATGAATGCTGTCCTGACCAGACTTCACCGGCTGTCTGTTGGCTCCTACTGCTGTTGTACAGCAGCCTCCTTTATGAGGTATTCAAGGTCCCCTGAGCCCAAGTTCAAGTTTAAACCTCTCTCTATACACTATGCTTATGTTCAATCCAAACCCTCCTTCACCTTCTCTCGTTCTATCCTGACACACACTCTTGCTTTTGTTGATCGCTCCACATAAAATGTCTTTCTGCTGCCATACATCTGTCAAATCCCGTCCATCATTCCACTTCTAACCTGCCACCACCTGCCAGCTGCCACCTTCCCAGAGTCAGACAAGATACAATCTCTTCCTCACTTACATTTTTGTGGGATTTTCTTTGTTCCCTTTGAGCAGCTTTTTACCATGTCCTGTATTAGAGTTACTTGTACCGATGGTCCCT
This sequence comes from Galeopterus variegatus, assembly GCF_000696425.1. NCBI lineage: Eukaryota > Metazoa > Chordata > Mammalia > Dermoptera > Cynocephalidae > Galeopterus > Galeopterus variegatus. The sequence goes on from NW_007726728.1 coordinate 653,858, forward strand.
TCCTCCAACTCCACTACAAGCTTCCTGAGTCCAGGGAACTTTGCCCCTTCCAGAGCAGCTTCCCATTTAGATTGTCTTGCAGTCTATTAATTTGATCAATTCCTTATGTTAAAAACCCAAGATAAGTCTGTCATTTTACTAAATGTATACTTCAGTAAGTTAAGCAACTGATATGTCCATTATATAGAGTTAGTGATATAACTTTGTGAATTACTAGTTTAGAAAGTTAGAAACCCTAAGCATTTCAGACTATGGTACCAAATGTACCGTTTTAGGAGATGACACAAATCCATTACTGTCAGGTATGAACAATGAGAAAGACATAGTATTTAAGAAATGATAATTACTATTTTCTTACATACTGGGAATTTATCTGAATTCTAAGTTATAATCACTTCTTTTAATTCCAAGTAAACTGAATTTATATCTGCTTATCATCTGAGGAAATAAGCATTCATGATCATTAGAGACCTCAATTCAAAAGACCAATTAGATCTAATAGACCAACCGTCTATTTAAGATTGGCAATAAAAATTGAATATATTAAGTCAAACAATGCATCACGATATATGGTATTTAAAAAAGACACTCAGAGAAAGACAGGAAGATAGACAAGATATGCAAGTAAAAGAATCTGGATCTAGAACATTTTAAGAGGTGTCCAAATCTGGTTGGTATTTGGATCTTCCAAATGTGGTCCCTACCTCCTCCTGCTTATCTGGTGAATATTCTCTATCTCACAGACTGCTCTGCTTGCATTCCACTAACACTATACCTTGCTGTAGACACGTTCCTGTTCTGCAGACTCCCAGGCTCTACTGGGAACGCCCTTCCTTCCTTCCACGCCTGCTTGTTTGAATCCTACCTATATTTTATGCGCAGCTCACGGCCATAAACTGGTCATAAAAACTGTAAATACAACTGTTGTATGAAGAAATTACAGTATGACTCGTAATTATTTTTAAAAAACAACAAAATTACACATGAATACCCAAGATAAAAGAACTCTAAGGAATTTCTAACTATATGTATATCAAATCAATATGGGTAGCTATTTTCAACCTGAAATACTACAATCTTTGCCCAACTATAGTGTCCACTGTTTTGATCTGGGCACAGCAGTCCTGGTCTAAAGATATCCACCCTGACTAGGTGGGTGGTAGAGTAAAGAAGCTCTGCTGCACCCCTAACTGCCAGCTACTGGTAAGGTGCCTAGGAAAACTGCCATCTATCAAGCCATAATAATTTCCTATGCTCTCTAGCTATTTGCCCCACTTCATCTAAATGAAAATGAGAAGGTTACAGCCTATGTTAAAAATTGCATAAAATTTATTAATTTCAGAAATATTAAACCGCTTAATTTATGTCTTATTTCTAAACAATAATGCACAATCTAATCTAGCCTCATAAGACTGAATTCAAAATTTATTAAAATAATCTGCTAGTTCCTATTTTATACACATACACACACATACATAAAATTAAAATTCATATTATTGTAATTTCACTTTTTCCAATTAAGAAAAAAAAAGAAATGAAGCCCAGAATTCTATGTTCTTTGCTGCTGTGTGTCAGTGTTACTGCACATCAGTCACTAAAAGACCCATGTATAAGCTATGTAAGTACTGACCAAAAGCCAGTAAGATGGCCTCGTGTGGCTGCAGAGCCATCAGTGTGGCCAGCAGGAAATGAAACGTGAATGTGTAAAATACACCCACATCTCAAAGACTTAGTATGGAAAAAATGGAAAATACTAATGACTTTTATATTGACCACATATTGAAATGATGACATTTTGGATATATTGGGTAAAATAAAATATATTATTAAAATTAATTTCACTTGTTTCTTTTTTTTTTTTTAATGCAGCTAGTAGAAAATTTAAAATTATCTGTGTGGATCACATTACATTTCTATGGGATGGTGCTGCTCTAGAACTATAGGTTTTTCACAGTATGCATGTTGTAACCATAGGTACTAGCAATAAATTTACAGTTATGCATATTACTAGGCAAAAACAAGATCTTACCATAATATAATATATATGCTAACATTATAAACCCTGATTTCCAACCACTGAAAAGCAGTAAGAGCCATTAAAATTGAGAACATGATATAACAGATAAATACACAGACTGAATAATTTTAAGAATTCCTTGCCCAAACCCAAAGGTACCTGAAATGGTATTTGAAAAAATATTATTACATTTTAGTCTATTATTTGTAAAATTAAAAGAATAATCATAAACATTCAGGATTATCCATACCTTATTTAACAAATCAATTCCTTTTTTAAAAAAAGGGGAGGTAGGTGGTCTTTTGGAAAGCAGTTATAAATTCCAAAGGCATCAGGAATTATAAATTTCACTAAATATAATTTCGAAATTTAACTAAACAAACTTAAATACCAGAAGTTAATTTTTTAATACTGAAAACACATTCTCCCTTCTGGAAGCACTTGAGAACAGCATTCACTGTCAGAACAGCATCCCAACTGCCACATTAGCATCTGTGTCCTTCAGCATAAGTTTGGAGTGTTAGAAAATGATATCCAAACACGCATTAGCAAGCAGTGCAGAGTAAAGGCAGAAAACCTAGATCCTAAGTCCTCTTAAAAAAAAAAAAAAATTAAAATGAAACACAAACATCACTACCTATGTGATCTTAACACTTTAGTCTTAAAATACAACTTGAAACTGCTTTTCTTTCCTCTAAAAGTGAAAGAAGGGGAGGGGATTGAGTGGGAGGTGGGACTAATGAGGCAGAGAGAAAAGAGAGGGCAGACAGCACAAAGGAGATGAAAAAAAACCTGTATTTGAAATGTGCCTGTACAAAAGTTACAAAAGAGAATAGCAGTGAGTGAAAGGAAAAAAAGTCACTAAAAAGAATGATCAAAAGAACTCAACTGCTACACACTGTACTTTCCCTGGAGCTGAGATGCGTGTGCATCTGATGAGAAGCGGCACACGGAAGAGGCTGCTTCCCAGATGTCCTGTTTTCTCCAGTTCTCCTCACGCACCTTACACCTTTCCAGGAGACATCCAAAGTCTAGGTCACCTCTTCTCACACAGACGAGGACTGATCAGAAAGAAGCTACGCTACATTCCAGTAGCAAACTCAGAGTGGGTGTGGGAGTGTCATATGATTAACAACATAAAAACATCATTACAACACAATCCAGGAAAAAAAAAAAAAAAAAGAGCAGGAGGAAGAAAGATATGCCAGTCAAAGCAGTATGAATTCAACCCTATTGTTTTCAGACATGGAAATCTAGTCTGGATTCTCCAGCTAGAGGTTTTAAAACAATGAGTGGATAGAATGAGCTCAGAGCCCAGGAACACTGAAAACTCATCAGCACATTCAGTGCAGTGCTCCGCCCTGCACTGGCTGCTTTTCTCAGGGCTTCAGTTGATTTGCTTCTAGTCAACAAGTTGTTCTGGTTCATAAATTGTCACAGTCCAGACTGGAGTTTTAGAAACACTCCAAAGATCTCTCTTTTTGGTATGAATTACCTTAATTTTGAAATAATTAGTTCTAAAATTCATTCCATTCCCAGCAACCTTGAAAGTAAATGGTAAGTTACCCTTAACAGACATAATGTTGCAAAGTAACTAAGCTTGATTTCTGTGAGCTAAGCTATAGTTCCAGCTCTGTTCACTGTTTACCCTTCCTATAAAATACAAAATAGAAAATACCATGTCTATCTTTTCCCTCTCTGTACAACAAAGGAGATGAACTAGGTATGGGATGCTAAAATTGTGTCCCACAGATAGGCTGCAGGAGGTCCATGAACCCTTGAAAATTGTACATGTCATTTGGTGTGTGTGTGTGAATTTCATTGGGGAAAAGAGGGCACACAGCTTTCCTTGGACTCCCAAAGCAGTCTGTGAATCAAGCTCCTTAGAGACCCGTGGAGATGACACTGAGGTTCCTTATAAAGCCCACCCAGGTCAAGCCTGTGGCACTCTGAACCACAGCTGATGTCCTTTATCCTGGTGGACCCTACAAATATTTTCTATGTGTACCACACTGTGAAAAGAAAGTTCTTTAGAGGATTAACATTTATGTTTCTACTCTATTATTTTCTTTCTTCTTTTTTTAGTTTTATTTTACTTTCTCAATATACAATGTGGTTGATTATTGTAGCCCATTACCAAAACCTCCCTCCCTTCTACTCTATTATTTTAATGTTGTAAAGAAATTCAATATTTCAGTCAATCTAAGAAATCAGCACTTAGGCTATAATTTTTAAAAAATAGGCAAAAAAATATATATTCTTTTATGTAATTTACTATTTTGCTTTTGGCACAGAAATACAAAATACTGTTTCCAAGTTCATAAGCAAAAGCTATGAGGAGCACTGTGTCATTTCATACAACTTAATGGAAAGATGTTTCTGGCATTTCCATGGAAGAAACTCCACAGTCACAAGGAGTACTTTGGAACTGACGTACAAAGGAATGCAGAATTTCCTGACTTCACTTCTTTGACTAGGTCTTTCCCATGTGGCTATAATAAGGCCATTAAAGAACACAAGACAGAGGGTCTCAAATTCTTCAAAGGACTAAATTATAGTTTAAGTAAGGAAATTACTCTTCAAACAGTAAGAAGGTACATTAGTAAAAACTCTTTTACCTTCTCATTTTTAAGGCACAGGAATCTTGTGTTTTAAGCTGAGATTTAAAAACTTAAAAGCAGTACACATCCTAAAATAAACTAGAACATCTTTAAGGCACTTTAACCATCCATTTTTAGATGAAATAATAAAATATTTTCAGTATTTTTAAAACTGTCATTTTATGTTCACTTTTAGAAAAAATAGGGTTTAGAGAAAGCTTACACTAAAACCACCTAATGTGGCCAAAAGTAAGTTACATCACGGATGCTCTCGTACATGTCTTGGCAAGTTATACAGCAGCAGTTATCATTACTTAAAGCAATTTTCACCCTATTATAATAAGCAGGGTTAAATGTTACGGCTTTTTTCTTGAATAAAAAGCATATAGGAGCCTTATATTTTTATGAAACTATAGAATTTGCAGCATAAAAATAGAAAAGAACTAATGTCTGGGTGTGTAATTATAAGCTGCATCAAATGGTTGCTTCACGAGCAAGTTAATTACTGACAGGCTTAAACAAGTTACAGTGGGAAGAAAAAGCATTCTTTAAAGATCCCAGTTTGCGCAAGAACATCGACAACAACACGCTGAAGAAACTCACCACCGATTCTGTTCTTCCAACAACAGAGAACCACATTTTCATCTCTAGGACTACAAAAACTTCACGAACTGGAAAAAACAATCGTCTACTTCTCTGTTTTCAATGGCAACCAACACAGCTGGTTTTTCAAGATGGGGATCGCCACAGCTGTGAGCGGGACGCTCTGACACCGTATGGCATTTATCAGCATGAGCTAGAACCAATGCAACACTCAGACTCTTACGTAACCAGTCTGCCCTGATTTTCATTCACTTCGTACTTTATTAAACTTTAAAAAGAGCTAGAAAAATAAAAAGGAGGGAATTGTTTGTATTTTAAAAGTCCAAATTAAACAGGAAGCATAGTGTTGTCCCACAGATGAGCAAGAAGTAGCATGCTAAACTTCCCCAAAAGCAATGTTTTTAGAAGTGTACTGCATACCCACACTGCTTCCAAATCATCTGGATTTCATAAAACTCAACCACCACGTGGAAGGCGAGTCAGGGAGTCAACACGAAAACATGGTTCAGGGTTATAGTGGCTAAGCCACACACCAATTTAAAAAGGAAAGATGACTAGGCCAAATACAAAAATTGCATAGTTTACAGAAAACAACAAAAGGACACATACAGTAAGGATTGCTGGGGATAAATCAAAGATGCAGGTCTACAGGCTTTTCTGCAGGAAAAAATACAAGCCACGAAACTAACAAGAACAAAATGACAGATGATGCTATTGTGTGATTATCCCATATCTGGCCCAAAATGCTTCACACAGCTTCTCTTACTTGATCCTTGAGGTAACTACAACTACTACCACTACATTAAAGGCAAGGAAATGGCGTCTTTGAGAGGTGGAGCAATTTGCTCAGCATTCCAAGGCTGCTGGTGGCAGAGGCAGTGTGACTGCAGAGCCCAGGCATCACCAGGATCACATGTGATGCACACCATGCTGAAGGGCTTGTAAGAGGCAGGGCCAGCAACCTAAAGCATGCTGAAGGTAAATCCCCACATATACTGACCTACCCTGCACTTAAAATACACCCCTAAAATGCTGAAAATAAGCCGGCTCTATTATTATAACTTACGCAGACCTACATATCTATCAGCTACACAATGATATCTTAGCAGTGTGCACAGATCAGACGTTTGTTATCTTCTGCTGAGCCTTCCTTTCCAAGTACCAGTTATTACAAATAAGCTAGAGAAAAATAGATTGCAGTAAGTAATCAAGTATACGAGTGAACTGTTAGATTCGTTTACCTCTTTTCAAGAATAGACATTAACATAGCATTTTTCATTTCTGAAAAAAACACAGTGTCCAATTAACAGACCATTTTTAGTTATTTCCTTTAGCGAATCTATATGCTGACACCCAAATTTTATCTATGGCTCCACTATCTAACTGTCTACTAGATAATATACTCACTTATCTTTTTTTTTTGGGGGGGGTGGCGGGGTGGCTGGTACAGGGATCTGAACCCTTGGCCTTGGTCTATATTCACATATCTTAACAGGCATCCCAAATCTCAAATGTAGCCTGCTCAAAACTGAACTCTTGACTCCACTGCCACTGAAGCTTACCCCTCTGCAGATGCTCCTTCTTCCTAGCCCTACCTTCAGGAAACAGCACCTCCACATCCCCAGCGGCTCCAGACAGAACCAGCAATCATTTCAGTATCTCCCCTCTTCACCTACCACATCCAGTTCATTAACCAATCCAAAAGCTGTCATTCAACAAATATGTCATTCAAATTTGCCAAGTGAACTGGAGAAACACCTACCCTCACAGGTGACTGTTCTAAGGCACACTGGTCCTGTGCATACACAACACACCTGCCTCTGGCTGGCTCCCAAGGCTAAGCCTCCACAACCTCACTGGGAAAGCTAGTACAGCTTACTGAGTAGTTTCTGGTCGTACTTCTGAGCTGATCCATGCTCCACAGAGTAGTAAGAGTAAAAATTTAAAACTGCACTCTGAGTATAGCATACTTTCATTTAAACCTCTTCAAAGGCTCCTTATTTCACCTGTAATGAAATCCACATCTCTGTCCAGACCCACCATTGCATGGCTCGGCTCTGCCTCAGGGGTTGGCAAGTAACCTAGTGCCTGTTCTCATAAATAAAGTTTTATTGGAACATAGCTAGGGTCAATCCTTAATGAACTGTCCTTTGGCTGCTTTCATGCTACGACAGTACAACTGCTTAGTGCAACAAAGCCCACAACACCAGTAAAGTGGTCCTGCCTGCCTTGTAACACACCCCACAGGGCTTCCATGCTTTGCTCCAGCCACACTAGGCTTAGAGCCTTTGCGTGCGGTCCCGCTCCTGAAATTCTCTACCTGTGATCTTCTATCTGGCCCACACTTACTAACCCTTCAAGTTTCAGCTTAAAAGATACTTCCTCAGAGCGGCCTTCATTGACCTCCACTCTACCACAGAAAACGTCCTCGAATAAGCAATGACCTATGATGTCATTACTCTTTCGTATTTTTTTTTGCCTTGTCCCTCAAGCAATCAAGCAGTAGGTACTGATAAAGTGGCTACCTAGGATTACAGACATTGTTGGTGGGAGAAGAAAACTTTCCCTAGGTAAAAAACAACTTTCATGAGAATCAAATCCACACTTGGTCTCATTAAATCTATTTTTATAAGCTGATGAATTAACCATTTAAGGACTATTCTTTTAATATTACTCTTCTTCCAGTTTCAAATTTATACACGCTATTCCCTAGGGAAAATCTGTAAAAGACTATAAATGAGAACTAACTGTCTATCCCGTCCACTTTAGAAAAGGGACACACATGTCTGTGTCCCCTGGAAAGGAAGGAGCAAGGGCCTCTCCCGCCACTCTCCACCCTTTCCTGCATGGGAGTGTGCGCAGAGTAGGAAATGCAGAGGTGCACCACCTCTTCAGGGCTTTCTGCTCTTTTAGAGGGCCCTGTTCTAAGGTCCTCACCCTCCTTTTCCCCAGGGAAGACCTGTGCTGGGCCACTGAGTGAGTGATTCGGGAAGGGGAGGCAGGAGTGTGTGCTCCATGCACGACGTGCATCCCAGAAGCTCCAGAGTGGACATGCACATCTGCCGCATCCCCCAATGCAGCTTCAGCTGGGAAAAAAGTTCATCTCCTGATTGGTATCTGTCTAGCCCTGTGTTGTTAACTATGCTCCATTAAGCTCCATTCTATAATCCTATATCCCAGTTAAAATTCCTATTAACAGTTCTTTCCAGTCATTTCTACAAATCTTTTAAAATGAATTTTAGTGTAGAAAACAAGAAAAAAATCCCAGAGATTTAAACATTAAAAAGTGAAAAATTACACTCTACTTTCACACAATAGGGAATCAATATTGTCTTCTGGGATAACAATTAGCCACCTCTTTCATATTACGTTTTTTCTAATACTAGTAAAAGTAATAAAGGACCTAGTCCTAAAATTGCTTTAAATCCTGAAGCTAACCCCTGCAGACTCCTAAATCATGTTAGGCTAATGGAAATAACTGGGCTATGTTGATACACCTACTGTATCTTATAACAAATGACAAATACTTTTGGCAAAAATTCCAAAGTCATTTCATTTTTATAACCTAACTACTTTCTCCTGAAGATGTAGAGAGAAGATGCTTCCCTGTATGTGAGCAAATGCAGAGAGGACCCAGGACAGCTCGGGGGCTTCGAGCCCACAGGAGAGGAGAGACTAGCAGAGGCTGGGAGTGGAAGAGGGAACAAGTGCGTGCAAACAGAAACAAGAAGCAAGGACAGCTGTGGCAGGGCATGGAGACTGCAGGCAGCAGAGGCTGGGTGGAAGCAGCTCATGCAGCACGTTCACTGGACTCGGGGCTGGCAGCCACTGCGGCTCTGGGGGGCTGCAGTGAGAAGCTACCCTCTGCTGACCAGCCACGCTCATCCACACATCTGCATTCCTGCCGGGGGCCTGGGCTAAGGCACCTTCCACCACTCTGGCTCCTATTTTTACTCCTTCCCCTGTGGCCCATAAACAGGCAGAGCCTTCTGTTTGGGGCTTCCGTAGTGTGAGGCTTCCCCCACCTGCTCATCATCTGACTCTCACCTCTTCCTCTGGCCTGCAGCCTGCACAGCCTCGGGAACTGAATAAAGGCTTGATTGTGACTTTTAGTTTGGCTCGTTGTTGTAACTGCCTACCTGACACCTGGCAACCCGACAAGGACAGAGGCCAACATTTCAAGGCCAGAGGACATCCAGGTGAGGGCAAGGAGGGCCCAGGTGGACCCCCAGACCCACTCCTAACCTCCCTGCAGTAAGGTAACACTGGTTCCACGACGCGACATCAGAGAGAATAGCAACAACTGAATGCTTACCTACATCAGACTCGAATCTAAAGAAGATAAGTAGCTTTGTGAGGAAAGAGATTTTTTTTTTTAAACTGGAAAAGATGGAGACTCTGATAATTGTAGTCCCCCCCACACACTCCTCAAATCTCAAGCAAGATGAGTATTTGAAACAAGATGATATACATAAAAGAAATGACGAAGGTTAAATTTTCCCTGTATATTTAAGCATAGTGAGAGAATTCTTGATCCTAGTAAATATTTCCCTGAAAACAGGCACTGATTCAGTTGGTAAGCAGAAGAAAATCAGTCATGGCCGATACTTCCCCTTTCACATCTCCAAATGCTCTGGGTTGTGGGTCTGGAAGCATGGCCCATGAGCACGGTCCTTATCAGGGGTCGGCAGATTCTGGACTGGGGGGTAGCTGAGAGGCTGTGGACCCGCCCTCTTCACACAGGTGAGCCCGTGGGACTCGGTGCTTCACAGACGTAACACCTTCGACCCATACTCTAAAAGGTCTCCAGCCCTTCAACTGACTACTGAACAGATGCCCACCTTTAGTCCCAGGTTCTTTTAACTCATCCTCAGGCCACGCCCAGATAAAGCTTCCTAAAACGCCGATTTCGTCATGTTCCTCTTTTGTTCCAAACTCTTCATTTCCCTAGGGTGCCTCAGTCTTGAGACTTACCAAGAGTTTTAGAACCAATTCAGCGCCGCCCTCCCTCACTCAGCTCCCCCCATCTCACAGGGCTCGTCTGCTCTGTCCCTGCTTGCTTTCGTTCCCACCTACACAGACCTCCCTCATCACGTGCACCCCAGGGGCTAGCTGGAGCCCACCTCTTCCACAAGGTCTTCTACAACTATCTCCTGAGATCACTTCTCTGAAATATCCAAATGTAAAGTTTATGATACTTACACTGGATCTTGATCATATAGTGTCTCACAGGCATTTGTAGAAATTTTCCTCATAGCTAACTCAGTGAGTGTTTTTCTAACACAGTTGGTAATTTATTATGTTAAGTAAATTAATTTCCAGGATTGAAGATGTATAATAGCAAATCAAATACTCTGTCTTTTAGAAAGCTGTTCTTTATTTTTTTTTTCCAACAATTATTTTTTGCCCAGCATATGCCAGGGACTGTGTTAGGGAGTGGAGATAATACAGAGAAGATGCAACACAGAGTCAGTCTAACAGTGAGAAAGATAAAAAAAAAAAAACTCCCCATGATGTAATTACAGTTGTGGGAAGTGCTCAAAAGAAAGTACAGAGGGACCAGCCCTAACTCAGGGGACAATGAAGAGAAGGTTGACCTGCCGGGGAAGTCCTCAGAAAGTAGGACATTTGAGCCTTGCTTTAAAAAGCAGCATGAGAGGCAAAGATTCCAAATGGAGGCAACAGGACATGCAGAAACCCCAAGCCAGGAAGTGCCCACTGCTTACTGGACCACATGAGCTCACAGTCACGCCCTCAGGCAAAAGCATGCCCTCCCAGGCTGTCCTCACGCTTTTGCATTTGTCCAGAGCAACGCAGCCCTCACAGCCTTCCTCAAGACCCTCACCTCAAACAGCCCCTTTACAAGTTAGGGGGTTGAGGGGAAAAAGACTTTAGCACAACTTTTTAAAAACCACGGGTCCATAGGCAATGGGAATGGCAGGGTTTCAAATGACAGCCAGCTTATTTCCACATATACTCAGGATATATATTTCTGATATAGAGAAAAACAAATTTTAAGCTAAAATTTTTGGCTATTATCGATTTAAACATATTACTCAAAATACATTAACAGTGTGCAATTCAGAAGGCACTTCTATCATATTGCTATATAGTACTTGCAAGCTGTTAGTACATTCCAAAGATATATGGACACACAAAAACTTTAGTTGCTAAAGTATTACTTTAAGCAAAATATTAGCAAAGCTGATTAAAATGTTATTGAATATTAGCTAAAAAAAAAATCACATTTGTTCCACTGAAAATATCTGAATGTGATTCAAAGATAAAATTTACTATAAGCAAACATAAATGAGTATCCACATGGTAGAAAAGGCTTATGGCTAAGTAACTCCAAGAATCACAATATTAATTTCTTCTAACTGAAAGAACCGTGTGGTTATAAATATCCCTCCATGCACTAAAGGGTGAAGGGACTCAAATCCTAAGAGTTCTGGGAAGTTGGCCCAGCAGTCAATACCTGTCAGAACCATACACAGCCTTGGTTAAAAATGCAATTTCCTAAGCCCCACTCCACACCTACTGGAAGAGGACACCTGGAGTTTAGAATCGAAAATCTGCTTGTATAAAAAGGTCCCCCATGAGTCTCTCATGCACTGAAATTTGGTAAGGGTGTCTAATGTCCCACTGTGATGAGGTGACAGACCTGTGCCGTTTCTACTAAGCAGTTTTCTATTGTGCCAATGCTTTCTCCCCATTGTGCTAATCAAGTCTTGACTTGGCCTTTAAGTCATCTCCTTCTGCGTAGCATAAGCGTCATCTCAAGGCATCACTCACTAGCTACATTTTCAGAGCAGGAGGTCATCCCTCACTAATTGAGCCCACTGAGCACAGTGGCTCCATTCAGTGCACACCATTCCTCTCCCCCACAGGACTGGAACTGAGCACACACTTTACGCACAGGCGGTAAAGCGCTCCCATGGAATCCGCTCTGACCCACCCGACTCGGCGTTAGAGAGTGCAGAGGACGACTCTCACAGGACTGATTCTGCCCTACCTTTGCGGCCACAATGCTGAGGCCCATTCCATTCTGCTTCTTTAGGGTCACAGTGATTATTTCAGGTTCTTTCCTCAGAGGATGAGCCTAAAGGATGAAAACAAAGGTTTATTTTATGACTGAAATGGAAGTGCTTCTGTATGGCAAGACAAATCATGGTCTGGTCAATCATATTCACTGTAGTAAATGGGAAAAGAAAACAGAAGGGTAAGATAGGAAAGTGTAAAAAAAAAATCAGTTAATACAAATACTCTTCATGCATTGATTTGGTAAACTTAATACTGATATTCTTGACTAAAGTCTTGAAAATGAATTTAGCCATAAAGGCTATTGAAGTGTTATTTTAAGAACTTAATTTATAAATCAAAACTAAACTTCCATTACCATCAGGTTAGAAAACTTGATTCATAAAGACAAAATTCAATTTTTACTTTATTACCTTTCAAAATAAATTACCAGGCTTTTTTAAAAAGAAAGAAATTTAAATTTAACTGGCTATAGGAGGATAGCAAACACAGTGACAACAAAGATGACCTAACGTATTGTCTCCAGGGAAAATCCAACAGTCATTTTATCTTAAACAGCAAAAATAAAGCAGTTTCAGGGTTCACACATGAGTTTTTAAAGTACTCTACTATTAAGTAAAGGCCACTCGGTCGGGTAATCAACCTGAAGTGACTAAATTACAGCCCAATACGGCAGGCCAGTTCTTGAATAGATTCATAAAAGAATGACAATGAAATTATCCATTGAAGTTACATATCATATACATGTCATAACTCATACTACAGAGTAAACAAAATTAAAGAAAATTAACAGTGTATACATACTAAGGGAGAACTTAACTAATTAAATACATAAGCATGAAGGCACATTGCCAAAAAGTGGAAATTACGCCCATGGCTTTTTAATTAAAAGGAAAATAAACAAGGCATGTGAAAGAATATTTTGAGGGAAATAAATAAAATTAGGTGACATTAGAATTTTTTTAAAAAAATCAAGACCTGAAAGTGGAAGAATCTGGGAATAAAATAGAAAGATGAAGACTCAGTGAACCTAAGAAGTAAACTTTTTTTTTTTTTTTTTAATAACATCTGGTAATTAGAAATTGCTGCTGTTACTTGGGGTATGACAAACTGCAGCTTTCAATGATAAGTATTAGAGGAACGTTAACTTTATTAGTAGCTAAAAGTGATCATGTATTTGGTGTAACAAAGAGATCAATTAACTCAATTTTAGGATACAGCTATGATGAACTTACATGTGCAGCTAAGTATGCTAGGAAGCCAAAATAAATCATTTTGAACTTAATATACAAAAAAGCATTCTTTTTTGTTTAAAACTCTCTGCATGAAGCAAAGTAGAATTTTCCTTAAAATGTAGGAAGCTAGAAAATAGTAGGTTTACAATTCTTTCAAAAAGATGCAAAATATTAATAAATGACTTCATATATATTTAAGACAAGGCAGAGCTAACTATAAAATAAAATATTTTTGCCAAAGAAAAATATTTTTCTTATAAAATCTGTTAAAGCTTCCCTATTAATATGTTTCTAAAACACGTATTAACATTAAGGCTGGTATAACTGTTAGCGTAAGTATTTTTTATTTTTAAAAATACCGTTTATAGACAAAACTGTATAAACATGGTATGGGGGGGGAATACACATACAAATCAATACTCAAGATTTTTTGAATAAAATCAACATTTAAAAGTGATTTAAAAATTTTCCCATAACAAGAATGTCCAGTGTAAGCAAAGAACAAGACCGCATCACGTCTTCGAGTCCTAAGCAACTCATTTCATTTTACAGTCCATCTAGCAACCTCAAAATACTTGCCAGTTCTGTGTTCTCACGCATGAGGTGACTCTCATAATCCGCACCTTCAAAATATATTGTCCAAGTACCAGGTGAACGTGTGTGAGGAATTAACCTGCAAAATCCTAGGAAGAAAACAAGCAAATTATAAAACTGAAAAAGCTCACCACATCAAGACACATGATCTTCAGTAAAAGAAGCAAGATAAATCACAGACTTTTTAATATCTAATGGCAATATTTTTCTTACTCTATGCCTTTATTCCCTCCGAAAACTGAATTATCAGATATTTAAAATTATATATTTGTTATGGTCCAACATAATTTCAGCACCAAGCAGACAAGTGAAATTGGTCTCCTTCTCCTCTGTGTTCCAAAAGAACTTTTTTCTTACATCTATAAAAATTTATTAAATTGACTTGTAATTATTACTACCCTGCAGAACTGTTTACTACATTAAGAGATCCTCAGTAACATTCAGAATATCTATTCAGCAAAGGGAAAGGACAGGGGAATCAGAGAATGACACTACATGGAAAGTCTAACTACCACATCACACACAGGACATCTAGATATTATTTGACTTGTACAGCAATTCTTAGGTTAGATGGCCTCTTCTCATTACACTTTATCTAAATTTTCTTATAGGTTCATACTCATTTAAATACCTTACAAATGAATTTTAGAATCTTTTTATAATGTTTTAAAGAATATCTCTGATATCTTCATCAGGGCAAATGACATCTTCATAAGACTAAGCCTTTCAATTTAAAATATGTTATTCTTCATTTACTCAAGTCCTATTTTGTGCTCCTCCGTATTTCCTGACCAATCATATTACGTAGACCTTGCACAATTCTTGTTAAGTTTTCTTTAAAGCTGTCATCTCCTTACTACTAGCAGCTAGCATTTATCAAGAGCATACTGAGTGCCAGACACTGTGCAGCTTTTCATTAATACACAGTCCTAACTAATCCTGATGACTTGGGTACTGGCTAGGAGTCCGAGCTGGCATTAGCTAGTGGTCTCATCCATCCTAGTGTTTCATCAGGGAGGATAATTTTGACTATTATTTTGGGACACTTATGAGGTGGTTTGTGATAGACGGAAAAAGAGACGTCAAAAACATATTCACTTAAAATAATAATATAAAGTAGTTTTACTTAGTTTTACTTTTAAAAAAAAATCACTGTTATAATAGTTTCATTAAAATATAATCTATAGGGCCGGCCCGGTGGCGCACTGGATAGTGCGCCGCTTGGGAAGCGTGGCGGCGCTCCCACCCGAGGGTTCGGATCCCACATACAGACCGGTTCCCGCTCACTGGCTGAGCGAGGCGCGGGAGCAACACCGAGGGTTGCGATCCCGTTGCCGGTCCCCAGTCCGGTACGGGGGCAACACTGAGGGTTGCGATCCGTTGCCGGACACGGAAAAAGACAAAAAGACAAAAAATAAATAAATAAATAAATAAATAAAATAAAATAAAATATAATCTATAATTTGCTCGTCTTTCCCATGTTTTAGGAAATCACAAATCTCTCATAATTTTGAAATTCCAACAATTGTAAACTATTTTCTTATTTTTTCAAATGTCAGGTATCCATAACAAGTTCTGGACCATACTGCAAATAGAGGTTTTGCTTTATTAACTTAAGGAATGTGTCTCAGACAGGTATGAGTCCAGGCTAGTTTTATAGTCTTCTCTCATAGGACTGTACTGTATGAAAAAACAAAAGGAATATAAATTGAGGGCACATAGCAGTTCTTTAATCAGCTCACAAAGAATTAAATGTGAAGAATTAACAACACTGATATCATAAAAGAAAACACCCAATTCTTTGTAAGTCTTTTAAAGACATCGTGTACTAGGCTACATGCACTATTATCCCCTAACACATACGAAATACTGCGGTGATGCCAAGACCAGGAAGAAATACCACATAAACCCCACATTTAATCCTTCAAAAGAGCCTACGGGGAAGTCAGGAAGAAAACTTCATCACCAAGTCAAGATCTCACTATTTCCAACATGGCAAATATCTATTCTATGGCACATATTACAAAACTGGTCATTGCTTACACAGTATAAATTATATACATTTGCAAAATGCCAGTAAATTATTAGTGTCTCTGCATTCTTATTTGCAAGCTATTAATTAGAAATTAGTTACTGGGCACACAGCACGCAGTAGGCCCCATGTGAGCTACTGAGGATAAGACGAAGTGCAGCCCAGCCGAGCAATGCTCCAGGAGCTAACAATGAATACAGAAGACACAGAGCCAAACACATCCCAAATTCAACATGACAGAAGTAAGGACCAACATAAGAATGCTCTTGGGGAGGTGTGTTAGTGTTAGGGAGAGGCCAAGGTTTTTCAGATGAATAGTTGCCTAACTGGAATTTAAGAATATAAGCAAAAGTGTGTAAGTTCAACAGCCGGAGTCCTGACAAAGGCAACAGCATGGATATACTTGTACAATATATGGTTCATGGTGTGTGTGTTTCAAAGTAGAGAAATAAGACTGGAGAGAGATGTCATGCTCAACAGTTTACTGGAATCCTATAGGTGATGGGGGAAGAGCTCTTAGTAGGATAGAGAGCAATAAACAAATCCTAGTTTTAAAAGACCCACTGGCAGTATGGAGGACTGAACGTAAGAGAGAATTAGGGAGAGAAGACTGTTAGAAGATTATTGCCATAGTTAACAACTATAGGTGGCAAGTAAAGCTGGCATGGTTTCTGATGTGAGACGTGGTGAGCATGGGAGGACATCTTTAAGCAGCTCTATGGCAGCCCAGTGCCTGCTGTCTCTGGTCCCCCATGAGGCCACACTTCCAAAGGCTTTTCCCAGACAATCATTAGTTCATGTCCATACCCGGCTGAAACTTTCTCAGAACGGTACCACAGCCCAACCCTCCCTTCCTCACCTGCTCACAGGCACCACAGGTGTCACCTGTACCAGCACTGAAGGCTGTCCCTGTCTACAACTGCTCCCACCCCTTCATCCTTCACAGTTTCCTAAAAGACCTCACCCTTGCCTTACCGCGACTGGCCTCTGCTTCCCTGAGGATGATGGCACCCAGAGCCGAGCACAGTTGGCATTCTACAACACATTTTAACTAGAAAAAGAAGGCTTTGTAAAATGATTTTTCTTTAATTATCAGAAACTTTGAGGATATCTTTGAAGATATAAAAATGTACAAGGGTACTTCAAAAAGTTTGTGGAAAATGGAATTAAAAGATAATGCAAATCCTTCCATGAACTTTTTGAAGATGCTTCACATTTACTGTGGTGAGCGAAATACTCAATGAAGTTAAAAATCACACCCACTAAATTTAAATACCGATGGGTCTAAAAACCTTAACTTCTCTATTATTGTTATTTTTATTCGTTTAAACTACCCCCTACATTTTTGGGTCTGTTTTCCTTCTTATCTGAGCTGTTATCACAAAAAGTAGCAGAGTGGGATTAAAATTAAGTCTAATTCAAAAGCTCAAACTTTATGAATAACTGCAGTTGTTTACAATAAATATATACCACCAACAAAATACAGCAAAGGTTATATAATAAAATCAGGGAAATCAGTTGCACTGAAACCTTGCAGTACTATAAAACCTTTCATATATAAAAGGACAGTATGCAAAGCACACAGTATGCTGGCGTTTAGGTTTAGTTAGCCACAAACTCATGCTAGCTCGGCACTCGTGACCCAGGCGGCAGCAACACAGCAGTCTCCACTCACATGGCACTCGCTCCACGTGGTTCTGAGTGATCCACGGGAACAACCAATGTGTCCGCTTTACATTTAAGAAACTGAGGCACAGAAGTGACCTGCCCATGACAGCACAGTTTGTAGATGACAGAGTTGGGATTAAAACTCAGGTAATCTGATTCCACAGCTTGTGTTGTTCTGAACTAGTCTGCTGTGCCAGTACCAACACAAAGCATACAATTTAGTTGTAAAAGGCTTAATCAACCTGCCAGGCTCATAAAATATCAATAAGGGAGAAGCACTAAAAGATCCCTTGTTATTGGCCCAGGCAGAAAATGTAATCATGATACCAGGTAGGCAGAGCAGGTGCTTACGGGCAGGGCCACAACACATCCAGGAGGGCTTTGTGTCTGAACACTTCTGATCCTACGTCACCAAGAAATGCTTCTCCAGTTCACCAGAACACAGATGTCTCCAGAAGACACAGAGGTGCACTACCACACAAGTGGACTGGCATGTAAGACAGACAGTGAATAAAATGTTCACTTTAACCTGGGCAACAGCTCAGACTCAGGCACAGTAAATGATATTTACCTCTCTGGCACAGAGGGTCTAAAAATTCTTGTAAACCATTTGGAATGTTTCTGACAACATCACAAGAATAGCCATCTTCTGGCAAAAGAAAAGGCAGCTGCAGGTCAGGATCCTCCTCCAACTGTACTTCCCTCCCGTCACTGCGGGCTAGCTCATCAGCGGTGTTTTCAGCAACAGCCACTACATTTTCTATAAGATCCTGTTTGGAAAACAAAACCAAAATTAAAAAGAGATGCTCAGTGACTAGTGCATGTGACTAACAACTACTCAAAACCCGTTGATTGCTGTAGCACAGCTTATCACACAGAAACACAGATACAGGGTTCTGGAGGGATAACAAATTGATCCATACACTCAAAATCAGTCTTGTAGAGAGGTTTTCAAGATGGCGACGGGTCTGAAGCGGGCGAGCCAGAGGACAGAGCGAGCCTGAGAACTGTGCGCTGTGCTGCCAGAGTACTATTTGCATTTCCAAGAGCAACAAAAAACAAATAAATCACTGATCAACTAATCTACAACGAAAAAAAGCAACTACAGTCTCGAGGTTTTAGGGCCGATGCAAAAGAAGATTCCTGAGAGCGCTGCAACCGCGCTGGGAGACCGAGCAGCCCAAGGCAACAAAGGCCAGGAAAGACGGCAGCAGCAATGCAGAGACAGAGAGGAAGGCACAGGACCGGCCCAGCTCTGGGAGCTTTGTGAGTGCCGCCCAGCCCAGCCCCGCTTGGGGGGCAAAGGCCTGCCCGGCCCGTGCTTACCACAACAGGCTAGGCCCCTTCAGCAGCCCTGCCTCCATTTTCTCCGGGGGGTGGGGGCAGAGCCGGCCGGCTCAGATCGGGCAAGCCAGCCATCTTCGCTTGGC
>NW_007726728.1:674101-674520 GCF_000696425.1 Galeopterus variegatus
CCCTGGTGTGGGAGATAACTCAACCACACAGGGGGCCGCAATACCGGGGGGAAGGTGGGAGGCCCAGAAAGGACCTTGACTAGGGCCGCAGAAACGCCCACAGCGTCCCCGGTGGAGGCCTGAGACCCCTTCGGGGCCGGGCGGGGCTGAGAGACGAGGATTGCAGAAGACACGCCCCAGCCCTGTAATGAGCGCACAGAGAGGGGAGGGGTCCAGCAAAGGAGGAGGAGTCTCGGAAAAAAAGACGCACCCTCCGGGTGGACCCACCCAAAGTGTACAAGTAAATCAATGTCCTAAAAAAAAATGTAGCAGAACTTACAGAACTGAAGAAGTTATTTAATGAAATAAAAAACACAACGGAGAGTTTAACCAGCAGGCTAACGGAAGTTGAAGAGAGAACCTCTGTAATTGAAGATGGG
>NW_007726729.1:0-1936 GCF_000696425.1 Galeopterus variegatus
GGAAATGCAAATAGTACTCTGGTATCACAGCGCACACTTCTCAGGATCGTGCTGTCTCCTGACATGGCCGCTCCAGACCCGTTGCCATCTTCTCCTTTCACACTAATTATCTCCCAGATGATTTAATGAGAACATCATTTGGTACACATTTATTCCATGTGAGAACTACTCCAGGTGTTTATGGCAGGTACTGCTGGTTGTCTTACCAATCTCCATGATATCAGAAGTATCTGTATCTATTTATATTGATGAATTTTTTGCTAGTTACAGGTCATATTTTTCTACTTCTTGGCATGTCTATAATTCTGTGTTTCAAGCTGGACATTGTGAATATTATATTGCTGAGTACCTGGTTTTCATTGTCTTCCTGTAAAGACTATTGGACTTTGTTTAGACTGTCAAGTTACTTGTGGATCCATCTTATGCTTTCAAACTTTGTTTTTAGGCTTTGCTAGGAAAGGTATAAAGTCATTTTTATGCTGAGTTAGTTCAACATATTAGCGAGGCATAATTCTTTGGGGCCTCCACTGCATGCCCCAGGTAATTATTGAGGGGAGAACTACCCTCTCCTGGTCAGTTTGATCATCTACCTCCATGAGCCTACAACTCCTGTTATTTTTGCCTGACTTTGTGGAGTTTCACTCTATGCATACATGCCCTAGTGCTCATCAAACACTCAAGAAAACTACCTCATCAATTTCTGCAGCTTTTTTTTTTTTAATGAAACTCTGTCCTTTCTGCTTCTACCTCGCTGAACTCCAATTTTTATTTCATCAACTTAGCAAGGCTGTATCCAGAGTCCAGATATTTCCTCCAAACAGAAAGCCAGTTTAGTGGTAAGGTCACCTCATTTATTTCCCTTCTCTCAGGGATCACAGTCTTGTGCTGCCTGTTCTTCAATGTTTAAACATAGTTACATGTATTTTGTCCAGTTTCCTAGTTGTTTCTGGTGGGAGGTTGATTGTTACTATGTCATGGCCAGAGTTTAAAGTCCCCAGTAGATAGATGTTGTGGTGCTTCAAGGCCTGAGCCTTCTCTATCCACATTTGCTCCTCAAGTAATCTCTGTTCACAAGGCTTTAAAAGTCATTTAAATGCTGATAATACTCAACTTTATCTCTGCAGCTCTTTCCTGCTGATTACTCATCTTTTCTGTCTAACCTTGTTAACCAGTAGTTTCTTAAATGGTTGCCCTAATTCTATGCCTTTCTGTCTGAAATCCATTGTTCAATTAGAAACCATAATTAGTTTTTAATGTTATAAATCATATGGAGTCACTTCCATGCTTAAGACTTCAGTAGATTTCTGCTGTTCTTAGAATACCATTTAGACTCTTTACCATGAACTACAAGATTTGATATGGCATTATCTATCTCTCTGTCTCATCTTGAAACCTCTCTTCATAGCTCATTATAATTCTTTTCCTTTTGTTCCCTGATAAACCAAGGCCTTTCCTGCACTAGGGACTTTGCGCTTGGCGTTACCTTGGCCTGGAATGAGCTTTTCTTTGTTCTTTTCAATTCTGACTCTTTCTTGTCTTTCATGTCTCACCTCTTAAATGTGTCTTTCTCAGTAGGACCTTGACTCCATTTACATTGCCAGTAATTTCCATCCCAAGTACACCTTATTTATTTATTTTATAGCAGCTATTTCAAAGTGTAATTGTTTATTCATTTGTTTATTATCTGTATGTTTTAGCTGGAATGTGACCCAGTTCAGGTCAAAAACCTTATTATTCACCACTGTATTTATTCTTATGTATATCCCATGGCCTAGATTATAGTGAGCACTCAATAAATATTTGTTGAATAATGAATAAATGAAAACTAAACATATACATAATTGAAAGAGTAAGGAGTCAGACTTCAAGTTCGTATTCTAGCTCAGGACTTTTTTTTTTTTTTTTTTTTTTTTTTTTTTTTTTTTTTTTTGTCCGG
>NW_007726729.1:3011-4540 GCF_000696425.1 Galeopterus variegatus
AGCGCCGCCGCGCTTCCCAAGCGGCGCACTATCCAGTGCGCCACCGGGCCGGCCCAAGCTCAGGACTTTTAGTTGTGTGATTTAAGTACCTTAGGATAATAGTCCCTTGCTCATAGAATTATTGAAAGAATGAAGTAAGATAATATAAGTAAAGCACTTAGATTAAGCTTGGCACTAATTTTCCAACCTGATGGCCATGAAGATGATATCTAACATTTATGGAGTTCAGTAGATATCATTATCATGGTTATCAGGTTAGAAAATTAGTTACAGGACATGCTACTTTAGTAGATACAAGCGAGTCTGATATAGTAGTTATAAGCTTTTCAGCTTCACTTATTGTAGTGATTTTATTTAAAGTATATTCTTGAATGTGCTTAATCTTTGAATATCTGATATAGATGAAAAGTTGGTTTCTGAAAGGCATTATAATGAAAAAATAAGAATATTAGAACTGAAAGGTTTTATACCTAGAAGTTTATTTATCTGTGATAATTAATGTGACTCACGGACTGTTAATCAGCACACAAAAGATTTGTCTTAAATAAGATATGCAAGGGCCAGCCCGTGGCTCACTCGGGAGAGTGCGGTGCTGATAACACCAAGGCCCCGGNAATAATAATAAGATATGCAAGTGTACTTCAACAAGTTCATGGAAAAATAAAATTAAAAGATGATCCAAATATTTTCATGAACTTTTTGAAGTACACTTGTACATTAGTATGGCTTTCTACCCTTAACTTGCTTAGATGGGTAGTAAAAAAAATTCTGTATGGAAATTTTTGTATTTACCTTGAGGATGTTGTTGCAAATGTTATCTACCATATTTATCTCTTTCAAGTTTTTAAGGTGATCTAAGTGAATCATTAGCATTAATTCAACCAGTATTTATCAAACTTTGCCATATGCTATGTGCTGAGTTTTCAGTAATAATAAGGTGTTCATGGCTCCAAGAGCAAATAAGCAAAAACACTTGTAATATATTGTGATAATTTCAGTAATGGACAGATGAACATGGGATAGTGGGACCACTAAAGAAGAAATACTTAAGTCTGTCTTAGAACAAAGAAAGGTAGGTTTCTGAAGGACAGTTTGCATGGTGGATAGGGCATGGAGAGCATTTAAAGCAAAGGAAATTGGCATGGAACATGGGACAGCACAGTGTGTTTGAGGAATTGCACTAGTTCTTTATACTAAAGTGTAAGGGAGATAAGATTCCAATCATTCTTTTTCTTAAACTGTAGTTTTCAAATTTGTGAGAAATCCTCATTTTCCAGAAAAGTCTTTCCTCTGCCTCTCCAGTAAAGGAATACAGTGTCTTGAAGAGATGAAAGTAGAGCTATTTTTTTTGCTTTAGTACTTTCTTGTCCTATTGCCCCCACCCTTTGTGCTCTGCCTCACAAGTGGCTTTTTAAGCACATCTTCAGAATCCAGGATTCTGGAAATATCTTTTGGATCATGATACCAAGGCATTTTTTTTTTTTTTTGTCTTTTTTCGTGTCCGGCAACGGATCGCAACCCTCAGTGTC
>NW_007726729.1:5158-7644 GCF_000696425.1 Galeopterus variegatus
CGGGAGTGCCGCTGCGCTCCCAAGCGGCGCACTGTAGCAGTGCGCCACCGGGCCGGCCCCCCAAGGCATTTTTTTAATGTACTTTAAATGGTTATTTTTGTAGAAACCAAAATGTGATGATAATAAGCTGCCTTACATGTTTAAGCAACCATACAGATAATAGAGTTTTAGTTGATCACTGTAAGAAAAGCAATCAGAGTAGTGCTTTGATTGCCACCATCTATAAGAGGGACTATAAGTGATGACCTGGAACAAGCAGAGTTGCCAGAAGACTGCTCTTCCTTGTATACTACTTACTTATTTACACCCTGCTTCAGACCAGAAAGATTAAAGATTATTTCCAAATATATAAATTGTACTTGAGAATATGTATTACAAATAAGCAAGCCATTAGCAACTATTATACGTAGTTGTTAATGCTGTGGGAGAAGGGGGTTAGAGTGTAATACCCTCCAAACTGGGAAGGAACTTTCAGACAGAAGAATGAAGCAGGCAAATTCATATGGTTTACAAAAGTTTTATTAAAAGGGTAACTTACATACAGGAAAAAGTCACATGCAGCAAAGAATCAGATGTCTGTAGCAGATGAGAACTCTCTCTCTCTGGCTTGTAGGTAAGGCTTATATAACATAACTTCAAAGAAATAGTTTAAGAAAAATAAGTTTCCTGTGACTTATGAAGCAGGGAGCCTGTGATGCTTGTGCACAGACTAATTGATGCTATCAGTCCCATAGTCCCTAAACCCTGTGTTCCTGTTATGCTTGCTTGAAGGTTAATGTATAGCAGGTCAGTGAAACAAAGGAATGAGGTTAAAAAGTAGTCATCATGGTGGATGGTGCACAGATGGCTTTAGTCCTTTTCACCCTCTAACAACGTTAAGAATAAGATTTACCTATATGGTGGTCAAAGTGAAAAGAGATTTATTATCTGTGCCGTATTTCTAGAGAGGAGAAAATATAATCATTTCTTGGCTCTTCCCTCTGTAAGAGATTTTTCTTCTTGGGTTTTATATAAGGTTCAGTGAATTCTGTAATAAATGATAACTTCAATATCATTTCTACTGTAAATACAGTTACAGATTTCATAAGATAGTTGTAATAGAGTAACTTGATAAAAAGGAAGGTATAACACTTAAATGGAGATCACTGAAGATAAATTTGTAAAAGGTCAGAATGAAATAATCTAAAGTTGCAATTTTCTCATGATCTTGCCTACGTAAGGACAGAATCTAGGTCACCAAATGAATAAGTCTTCCTGATAGTCACATTTTGCTGTGTGGCCTTTAATAACAATTACTCAGTGGCTGGCACTACAAAGGCATGCTATGCAGTGCTCTATGTTGTTGGTTGAAAAAAAGGCTCATATAACTTAGAAATCAAATGAGGAGATGATAAGGTTGGTGGTAACCTATAATGGAAAATGACTGTAATTTAACCAAGACTGTAGTCTGGATAGGTTGCCTGCCATTTTTGTTGAAGATAGATTATGAAGTAATTTCCAGTTAAAAACTATAACTACTTTTGTGAAGAAGTTTCGTGCTTTTTTGTCTATTCAGCATTGATTAATGATCAATTTGTTTTGAACCGTAGAGCATTAATTCTAGAACTTTAACATGAGTATTGTCTGGAGTGTTTGTCTAAAATGCAAATTCCTCCACCCCATGCCTAAGGGTGTCTGGTTTAATATATCTGGAGCACAGCTCAGGAATATACATTTTTGACATGCACTGTAAGTGATTCTGATGCTGGTGGTTCATAGTTCCCACTTGAGAAATACTGCCGCAGAGCACAGTTGACCTAATTGGGGCCTGGAAAGTATTTAAAGCATGTTATATGTCTCCTTTCCTGGCTACTAAAAATATTAATAATGTTCCCAAGGAATGTTGAATGTTATGCTTATGTAATGAACTGCCACTATGAACACATTGTCAAATGCATTCATAAATATTAAGTGAGCTAATTTTCTGTAATAGGGTTATTGGACAGCAGCCAATTAAATTTTGTGTGTGTGTTTTTGTTTTTTTTTTTTTACTTCCCACTCCCCCAGCGACCAATTAAATTTTGGAAAGCGACTGCTAATATGATTTTTACTTTACTTTCTGGCAGTAGTTAAACAGAAGTGCCAAATTTCAGTCACGTACCATGCCTAGTTTGTGAAATAAGACCATAGTTATCAGAATAATACAGAGTATACTTAATTTTCTGTTGCTAATAAGAATGGTACAATGCTAACTCAATAAAATTTAAACAAAATGGATAGATTTGGGATTAGGGAAAAGCCTTGCACTGTTCACAATTATTTTATCTCTTGGGAAGCAATTCCCACTTCTTTTGATTTTTGCAAAGGTATCTAATAAAAATATAATACTAATTATTAGACTAACAATAGCTGGCTAGCTTTATCAAGCATTTCAAGTGTGCTAGATACTACTTTAGAGTATTGTAGCTTCTTTACATATAATTATTTAATTCTCACAACCACCCTGT
>NW_007726729.1:7844-15861 GCF_000696425.1 Galeopterus variegatus
ACTACTTTAGAGTATTGTAGCTTCTTTACATATAATTATTTAATTCTCACAACCACCCTGTGAGATAAATACTGTTATTATCCCCATTTTACAGATTAGGAAATTAAGATACAGAGAGGTGAATTAACCTGCCCAAGGTCACATAGCGAGTCAGTATAGATTTTGAGGGACATATTAGTAACACGAAGTGAGTATTGGACTGATCTAGTTTCTTTACACAGAGACAAAGATTGATTAAAGGTCACTAATAATTGCACTTTCTTACTATTCATCACATATTTCTCCATAAAATAACAGTCATCTGTGGTGAAGTAGTTCTTACAAGAAAACTTGCCTGGGAAACCTTGGAATATGTTATAGAGGAAAGTAGTATAAAATTTAGATGTAAGGGCCAGCCCATGGCTCACTTGGGAGAGTGTGGTGCTGATAACACCAAGGCCATGGGTTCAGATCCCTATATAGGGATGGCTGGTTGGCTCACTTGGAAGAGTGTGGTGCTGACAACACCAAGTCAAGGGTTAAGATCCCCTCACCAGTCATCTTAAAAAAAAAAAAAAAATTTAGATGTAATGTTCAAAAATTAACAACTATAGTTTGAAGGAGTAGAGAGTTGCTTTTTAAAAATAAATTAAGTAAATTAAACTAACACCACACAGCTATAGTGTTATGAACAGTGGATGAACAAATTGGCAAAGTTTATAGCCCACAGATCAGAACAGTCTTTGAAAACTTTGGGTCCTTATATTTGTTCATTCAGTGAACTCCATTGAAGAGACATTCAGTCTCAAAATCTCTTTCTCTCTCCTCCTCCCCACTCCCCCGTGCCCTACCCTTCAGTCTCATTCCAGCAGAGACCCATGGTCCATGAAATTTACATAATGCCTTTATCCTTTCTATTGCTACAACTGTTTTCTGATCTTGTGGTGATAACCTCTCTAGGTTCAGAATTTCCAGAGTCAAAGTATTTTTCTACCCTGCAAGTTTTGTAAGGCAAGGACTGGATATATTTTCAATCACTTTATTATATCCTCAGCATTTAACAAATGTAAATAATCTATGGGTAGAATATATGCATCAGTTAGAGACTTCTTATACATTATTCCTTTATACCTTACCAAATATAACTTTATGTTGACAAAGTTTAGGCAAAGAAGTCCAACAGTAGAAGTTAGTGCTGAAGCATTGTTTAAGGTTTATTCTCTACCACATAGCTCTCCTTTTCTCTGTCCTGTTAGGGAGAATTCATCGGTGATGAGTTTTGATTAAAAGCCTTTTATACTGAGGCTTTTAAAAGTATAAATCAGTCTGGAAAAACTCTATTCTACCTTCAGAAGAAACAAAGGTAATAAAAAGGTGATAAGCAATGTAAAGCCAGTGTTACGGTGTTCTATTCTTCTCTAAAGAACAGCTGTTTATTTTAAAGTACAAACTTGTTAAGGATGTTTGTTTGTCCTCACAAGTGGCTACAGGATGAATTTGTGTTTGTGGAGCCTCTGCCTCCAAATCCCTCCATCCCCTCACTCTACCTCCAGCTTCTCACTCTGAGTCAGGCTATTGTAAGCAGATTCATTTAGTCAACAAATATCTATTAAATATCTGCTGTGTATGCCAGGTACCATTCTAAATGCTGAACTTATAATATTGAGTAAAACAGACAAAAATACTGTGCTCATGAAGCTTATATTCTAATTTGAGAATGTAAATGATAAAACAAAATACATTGCATATTAGATGATGATAAATAACTTGGAATAACTGAGGCAAGGCTGGTAGAGAGAGTTGTTTGCATAAGCTCCATTTCTTCTCCTTATTAGGAGCAACTAGTCTTTAGGTACAAAAGTTATTCCTCAGAGTTTGCTCCTAGTTGGGTTGCATGCTGTCATAATGTAGTGAATGGTCTACAAAGCCACATATACTTGTTTTTGGCTTTTGTTTGTTTGTTTGTTTGTTTTTTGGCAGCTGGCCAGTATGGGGAACCGAACCCATGACCTTGGTGTTATAAGGCTGCACGCTAACCAGCTGAGCTAACTAGCCAGCCCCACATATGCTTGTAAAGATTCAAGTCAAATCTTTGCATTTGTTATGATTTTATAAAGAGAAATTATCAATATATTTGTTCCAATCAAAATTTTTTAAATTATAAAATTTTCAGTATCCAATTAATTTATAATCCCGTGAAACCTCAAAGAGGTTGAGGTAGATAATTACATCTTAACTCCATTTTACATTTGCCACCAGTTAAGAAAATGTCAGAAGAATCAGTCAGATGAGGATTGTATCAGTTTTATTTGTGATAAAGCTGGACTGAAAAATGTTGCTTAAATTTGACCCAAAATTGTACCTCTCGGTATTTTTCTCCAATGACTAGTCCTTGGGACAGCCATGGAGTATGCAGAACAAACTTCCTTAACCCACAATCAGAGCTTTGTACCCATCAAGCTGTAGTAGCAGGGAGACTGAGAGTTAGACCCAGCTTGCCCCTAGCAGGCAGTCCCCAGGCCTGACCTCTGTGTGCTCACCACAAGGCAGCAGAAGGGAAGCAGGATGTGGGCACTTCATGGCAGGCAGATCTGAGAAAAAGAATAGGAAATGTGCATACTTTATTACCCTTGCCTTCTCTCAAGTTTGCCTTGAATCAATTCATTCTTCCTCACTTTAGGGATGGAGGGAGACCAGATGTGTTCTGCCAATACTTTTCCCTTCTGGGGATTGGAGTGAAAAATGATCTCTTCTGTGAAAACTTGAGAATTCCCTTTCTTCTTATAGCAAATGCAAAGTGGGAAAAAAAACAATTAACATACAATTCACAAGTAACACATGGGCCTTAAATGTTTTCTTCTGATTTGCTAAAATATCTGTTCTTAGATAATTTTCATAACTTTTAAATCAATGTTTTAAATCTATTTTTAACCTGATTTATGCGTTGAAATGAACAAATATTTGCTGTTTGTAGGGAGCAGTCTTTTAGTTTTATTGCAGTAAACATAGGCTAAGCAAATGTGCCCATGATAAACCATTTCATAGTATAACTAAAGTATTACTAATTTATAATTTTATATGAAAAATACTAAGGATGGGGCCGGCCTGTGGCTCACTCAGGAGAGTGTGGTGCTGATAACACCAAGGCCACGGGTTCGGATCCCATATAGGGATGGCTGGTTAGCTCACTGGGTGAGCATGGTGCTGACAACACCAAGTCAAGGGTTAAGATCCCCTTACTGGTCATCTTTTTGAAAAATTTTTTTTTAAAAAATTTTTTAAAAAGAAAAATACTAAGGATGAAAAAGTTAGTTAACAGAATTATTTTAAGTAGAACTTGATGTGAAGTTCTATTAATGCAGCTAGTACTTAATTTATTCACTATATTTTGTGTTTCTCTTTTTTGAGAAAAATGGAACTAAGCAACAACAAAACTAAAGGAAAACATACATTTAAGAAAAATGTTTTAAGGTTTTCTAAAACATTGCTTTCCTAAAACATTGCTCTCCTGTTTGATTTTATATTGGTACCAAATACTATCTATGTAAATTATCGTGGTACAAAGAATCTAGAAAAAAACTAATATAAATGAAGAAAGATCTCAAGCAATCTGTTGTGGATGAGCTGCTGTTTCAGGAGGATTTCTTTCTGCGGATGCTAAAATTATAGAAAATTGTTTAAATAACATGAAAAGAACAGTAGAATCAGAATTATAGAACTGAAAATGTTCTTATATAAAAGTTTTTTAGGTAGCAATGAATATCCTATTTAAAATTTAATAGTCTGGGCCGGCCCGGTGGCGCACTGCTACAGTGCGCCGCTTGGTTCTCCCGCCGAGGGTTCGGATCCCACATACAGACTGGCCGCTCACTGGCTGAGCAAGGTGCGGGCGCAACGCCGAGGGTTGCGATCCAGTTGCCGGTCTGGTACGGGCGCAACACTGAGGGTTGCGGTCCGTTGCCGGACACAAAAAAAAACAAAAAGGAAAAAAAAAAAAAAACTTAATAGTCTGTCAAGGAGGAGTGGAAACATAAAGGGTTTTCCAACTGATAGTTGTCAGATCGGTGGGTGGGTGTAAACCCATTCCAAGAGGCAGATTATCAAATTCCATGACCACTTGAAATTTCTAACTGTATTATTTTATGCTATTATGAAAGTTATTTTAATTAGTGAAAGGAATAAACTAGAATTGAGAATATTTTACCAGGGCTAGCTAAAATTTATCTAAGCCTAAAAAATATTACATCATTTTCTGTACTCTCCACATGTTTAGATACATAATGCATGTGTGCTGCATATTTATTGATTAGCAGGTACCTGAGAAAACCTTTACTGGGTGCCTATTTTATGTATTGCTTGTTTATGATAAACTTGGCTCAAGCCATTAAAATAATAAACAAGTCAAGTGTAAATTCTGCTGGCAGTGGGAAATTCAGCAAAAGAAATATTTTCGGTACCATTATTAAGTGCTTTAACAAGCAGTGTATCTTTACCAACTTCACCAAATGGTAGTCATAACCATTTTTCCCCCTTAAGTGCTATAATATGTAAATTATGTTCAAATAATGGAAATCTTTCCTCTTTTATTATTCTCAAAGACAGATTGTACCAATAAAATTGGCCAACTATATAAATTTTCATTAATATGTTAAACGTGTTTTTCTCAGTCTCCCATCTGGTGAATGGTTCTTATCAGTGCCTTAGTAGTCATATTTCAAATTCCTTTAGGGTTAATTCAGCCCAGAGACTTATGTATATGCTTATCTGTTTCATAGCTCTGTCTATCCATTACATTCTAATTGCTGAAAGGTTGATGGGCAGAGGCTATTCCTATTACCCCTGGTCTTATCTAACACAAATTCAGATTTTCAGCACCTCAGCTGTACATAGTTTTTTCTCAATTCAGTTGACTGAGTTCCTTCTCACTGCTGTAATAAATGATTCTCAGCATTGACATCAAAGTGCTTGTCCTTCCAGCCTTCTGTTCTACGGGGAGAGTCTCCACTCACAGTTCCATGTTCATAGAAGGAATGTTAGACTTCTTTGCACTGATTTAAAGCCCCTGATTTTGCCAGTGTTGGCTAGCCAGCAACTTCTATGATTAAGTGAAACAAATGTCCACCAATTATGTGTGATGGTACTTAGCCAAGCTTCTCACTAACTCATATCTGGGCAAGACTATATGGGGAGAGTTGACCATAGGAAGATGAAAGGAACACTTAGCAGAAATATCATGAAAAAAGAACAATATGGGCGATGAGTGAGAAGGAAAGAATAGGCAGTTTATAGCCCTGCCTGATTTCTGACAGATTTCCAATTCCATTCCATTATATACCTAAATAAACACCTCTCCTCACCTTTTAAGGGTGACTAAAGTGAATTCCCATTTGTCAAAACCCAAGCATAACTCACAAGTTTAGTTTCCTCTGTGAAAAAAATACTGAGTTGGAAATTAAAGAGATTTAGGTTCTAACCTTGGGCAAATCACCTTTGAGTCCTCTAGCTCTAAATATATGATTTATAAGTATAAAATAACAAAATTATTATTAGCCATAACTTTCTCTCTCATTCTTATTTTTTTATTCTCTTACTCCTAACAAGAAATCTGTTGACTTTTTTTAGATGTTGAGGACATGTTCACTTCCAGATCTCTCAAAGCTGTTCAGAACCCTGATGGATGTTCCCACTGTAGGAGATGTTCGTCAAGACAATCTTGAAGTAGATGACATTGAAGATGAGCACATTAAAGAAGGACCTTCTGACTCTGAAGACATGTGAGCATAATGTCATTAATAAATACTAGTGTTAACAGAATTTTTAATTTATATTTAAAAATTGACTTATTCTAGACAGTTTTAAAAAATGATCTATAGCTAACTTTTCACTACCCCTTTACTTTTTACAACTTATTTAAAGTACAATCATGGAAATTTTGATAATGTATATCTGCTTCCAAATAATATAGTAACTTAATCTCACTTAAGGAATATAAGAAAAAAGTTTCTGTTTGCTATCACTGTATTATTCACCTCTGAGCATCCAGTACACTGGCTTGTACATGGTAGGTGCATAATAAATATGGTGAAATGAATGAATGTTAGCAGGATAACAACTGTTTAATAGTGGAACACCACATGATACAGAGATTATAATGGGAAATTGTGAAGTAATTAATACTCTACAGTTCCCCAGGAAAATGACTAGAAAGCTCTACATCTGTCTCATGCCATGTATGATTTCGAAGCCATGGCAATAGGGATTTAGCAGCTAGTCTAGTTTTTTGTGTGTAGGTGTGCATGTGTGTGCATGCAAGTGCACCCATGCGTGTTCTGCATGTAATTTGATTGCTTTCACAAAATTCCTTTCTTCGTGATTTGTGGAGAATCTAGAACCTAAGAGGAAAATTTAACCAACAACATTTCTAAGAACTGTGGGGAGTGATAGCCACTTAGATTATAATCCTCCTTCACCTTCTTCAACATTAGTCAGCCCTCTCAGCCTCTTAGACAAATGTTACAGACTTTTTGGGGAAATAAAACCAGACTTTTTGAGGAAATAAAGTGTTCAAGAAGATACAGTATATTCAAATCACGCAGAGAATATGTTATAAAATATTAGAATTTGGCTGATTTGCATCTGGCATATTTTATTTTCTGTTTTTTTGTTTTGCTAAACCCTTGCTTCTTAAATTTCTAATGAAACTATTTTTTTTCCTTTATTTTGTTTTTATTATAGCATGTTTGCTTAATTTACAGCAAGCAGAAAATAAGCTGGGTCTTGTTTTGATCCAAACATCGATGTTTTAAAGGTCGTACACAATATTTGTTAAAAAGAGCATATAAAAATACCTTTTTAGAAGCTTCTATAAGAAAGAAAATACAAAGTTTAACCCTACAACTTTCCTCTTTGCTAGAACTGCAAACTCCTGCTATAGTTTTAAATAGACTTTTTGTTGTTTAAACTATACATTCAAGAAAAATCTAAAAAAAATTAAAGAAACGTGCATATAAATGATTGCATAGCAGAACATGAACACTAACTGCAAACAGTAAAGAAACGAAAGTTAGAAATACTATCAAATATACAAAGGTTCTAGAATCAATCCTTGAAACACATTCCACAAACAGTGTTTAAAAACCATCTTTTTGTTCTTTACAGGCAAGGCCTAGATTACTAAAACCAAAATTGAAAAAAGTAATGCTCTAAAAGGAATCATTTCCCCACAGTATTCCTTACTTATATTTGCAAGCAGGCAATTTGAGATTTTTAAAGATGGTAGCTTTTTATTCTCAAATGAGACTGGACACATCAAGTCACTTATATTGCCCCAAGATGATCTTTCAGAGAAATACTAGAAATTATAAATGGTTAAGGGTATTATTACTTCCTCATTTTTAGTTAGGTACTACATTGATAATCAAAAGCTCAAGGGATGTGACTCTTGCTTAAAATTGACTAATCCTTTTCCCAAAATTATTTTATTTTATTTTTTTTTCCTTTTTGTCTTTTTTCGTGTCCGGCAACGGATCGCAACCCTCAGTGTCGCGCCCGTACCGGACCAGGACCGGCAACGGGATCGCAACCCTCAGTGTTGGGCCCGCACCTCGCTCAGCCAGTGAGCGGGAACCGGTCTGTATGTGGGATCCGAACCTTCGGCGGGAGCGCCACCGCGCTCCCAAGCAGCGCACTGTAGCAGTGCGCCACCGGGCCGGCCCCCCCAAAATTATTTTAAATTTCACGGCACCACAGAATCACCTAGAATGGGAATGTTGTCTTTCAACTTGCCTCACATTAAATAAATTGAGGTGTGAAGAGCAAGCCTCTCTCATAAAGAGGTAGGCAAATTTTGATACAAATGCACACATCAAGTGCTGTAAGAATCAAAATTCAGTTCTTTTACACTATGCATACAAACAAAACCCACTTTGAAACAATTTACTTGTTTTTAACAGCAGAATGAAAACTAAGCAATATTATGGTCAATGATGCTCCTTAAATTTTAGAATACTACATAAGAACATTTTTTCCCCTGTAAAGT
>NW_007726729.1:16807-19386 GCF_000696425.1 Galeopterus variegatus
GCGACCCGGTCTGTATGTGGGCTCCGCGCCTTGGGCGGGAGCGCCCCCGCGCTCCCAAGCAGCGCACTGTAGCAGTGCGCCACCGGGCCGGCCCCCCCAAAATTATTTTAAATTTCATGGCACCACAGAATCACCTAGAATGGGAGTGTTGTCTTTCAACTTGCCTCACATTAAATAAATTGAGGTGTGAAGAGCAAGCCTCTCTCATAAAGAGGTAGGCAAATTTTGATACAAATGCACACATCAAGTGCTGTAAGAATCAAAATTCAGTTCTTTTACACTATGCATACAAACAAAACCCACTTTGAAACAATTTACTTGTTTTTAACAGCAGTATGAAAACTAAGCAATATTATGGTCAATGATGCTCCTTAAATTTTAGAATACTACATAAGAACATTTTTTCCCCTGTAAAGTTACTTCTGCCATCATTGACCTGCTCAAATTTTAAGGTGAGTTTTTCTGATGTTCGTGTGTTCCACATCTTCATAGAAACCAGAAAAAAAGCAGTGAATCCTCCATGTTTCAGTCAAAAGTTCAGTCTCCCTGAAAATGCTACGTAACCCAGCTGGCATCAAGACAGTTGGGTTGACAAAAGAACTATTCCACACTGCGTCATAAACTATTATCATGGGCCTACACATCAACAAGACTAAAAGGTCCACCCTGAACCTAAATGTGTCTGAGCAGTCAGTGTAATACCGTAGCTACAACTTCACTTTTGTATCAGTCTATCTTATTACCAAACTACGTTTTTAGGTTAATGGTTCTACCAGATATGGATATTAAAGTTTATTTTTAATAAGCCAGTGTTGCAAATTATGGTCAACCAACATCTTTTCAGCAAATACTTCAAGCATAAAAAATGAGAATCTTTAAGAAAATATACAGAGTTACCACAAATTGGTAGCTGCCCATAACGTCAAACAAACTGGACTCTTAAGAATGGCTTCTCAACAGCATATCATTTTAATTATAACCATTGCCTGNCATCTTTTCAGCAAATACTTCAAGCATAAAAAATGAGAATCTTTAAAAAAATATACAGAGACACCACAAATTGGTAGCTGCCCATAACGTCAAACAAACTGGACTCTTAAGAATGGCTTCTCAACAGCATATCATTTTAATTATAACAATTGCCTGGTACAGGAAAACTAACAAGTGTTTTTTAAGCATCATTGCAACATCGTATTCCTGATAATTTAGGTAAACCAAACTATGAGTAAATGAATGATGCATGCCTAAAAATTATCAGTGGCTACTGGACTTAGGACTAGTCCAAGACCTTGATCTAGATTTTGACCTAGACCTTGACTGAGATTTGGATCTAGGTGGTTCTTTTCTCCTTGATTCCTTTTCATATCTTGAGCCAGACTTACAATGTGTTTTGGAATCAGCATTAGTGGTGCCTCTAGTTTTGGTGTGAGAGGCAGACCTAGAATGTGATTTAGCCTTCATTTCTTTCTTGGACTGGGACTTTGGACTATGATCTTGAATTGGATTTAGAAAAAGATTGATTTCAGTGTTTGAATCTATTATTGTCAGAATGGCTTCTGCTATGCCATAGTCTTCCAGTCAGTCTACTGTTTCTAGGACTGTAAGATCTATAGTTGTAATCAAAAGACCAACTTCTTGACCTCCTTTCATAACTTCGGCTTCTAGAACATCTGTATCTGTCATAATCATCATAGCGTGAAGAACTGTACACATTTCTCCGTTCCTTGGCTTTCATCTGATTTTGTGTCTTCCAATCCCCCTGTGCAAACTGTGTTTCAATTTGACATCCACAAATCCATTTTCTGTCCAAATTATGTAAAGCATCTTCAGCATTGCAAACATCCTCAAATTGTACATAAGCAAATCCTCTTGGACGTCATGTGTAGAAATCAAGTGGAACATACACATCAACTGTAGGACCATAGTGACCAAATTCGTGCCATACATCTTCAGACCTGGTGTCATTGGCCACGTTCCTGAGGAAAAGAAACTTGTTGGGGGACCACAGATAGCAGGACATGACAGTGGCGAGGGTCTCAGCCAGGGGCACCAACGGGCTCTGCAAACTGTCCGCAGCTGCAGGGGTGGATACTGTTGAAACTCTATTTTTTAAAGATTGCCTTTTAAAAAAAATTTTTCATAAGAGTTCTATAGATTTCTATTAGTGATCACCCAATTTGGAGGAAAAGTTACCTTTTTATCTTTGTTTCTTCTACTTGACTGTGGTCATTAACCACTTTGATTTTGTGTTTTTGTTAACCCCACCAGAGACAATGTTCAGCACCTTTATGGTTGACAAAGTGTTAGGTAACAATTTTTTCCCCAAAATTTTAATAAAATTATCAGTTTTTATCTGAGTGAACTATAGCTTATTTGTGGCTGGTGTTGTTTTAATTACTAGTTGTATTCCTTTAATTATTAGTTGAGCAAATTTTATTTTAAAATTTAAGTTAGAAGCCTTTAGAATTAATTGAAATTTTTGAAAACTAAGTTATTTTTTAAGGCAAGTTATTCTGTATCCATATAGGAAAATTTCACTTGATGTTTGCCTTTTGGAAGTTTTGGGGTCTTTGGGGGGG
>NW_007726729.1:19576-49995 GCF_000696425.1 Galeopterus variegatus
TGTTGTTTTAATTACTAGTTGTATTCCTTTAATTATTAGTTGAGCAAATTTTATTTTAAAATTTAAGTTAGATGCCTTTAGAATTAATTGAAATTTTTGAAAACTAAGTTATTTTTTAAGGCAAGTTATTCTGTATCCATATAGGAAAATTTCACTTGATGTTTGCCTTTTGGAAGTTTTGGGGTCTTTGGGGGGGTTTTTTTTGGTCCAAACTTTACTCAAGATTTTATGATAAGAAAGCCAACTAAAAAGTGAATTCAGGACCACATTTTAAAGTACCTTAAAAAGCTTTCTGAGTGCTCATTTCCTAAAAGATCTTAATCTTCTCATACTTTTCTTCCAATGGCAGGCTTAGCAGCCTCACATGAATGCCATCAGCAGAGGGCACTAATTCCTCTAGGCTAATCACTAGAAGATTTTATCAATGGGTCAATGTTTAGTTATTGTAGTTAAATAGTACACAGCAGGTGTGCATAGTAAGTTAGTCTTGTAATTAAATATTAAGTTAAACGTTACTAGCAGGATGATCCTAAAGATTAGACACTCTGTCATTCTAATTCGATGCTTTGCTTTTCTGTATCTGCTGAATCAAATTGTAGGAATTGGTACACATAAATACAAAATAAAGATATTTCTGCATAAAAAGATTATTTTCTTCTGTTAATGAAAATTTTATTCACGGTCTTGCATAACACTGTTTAGATTTTAGTTCTTGAGTAAATATTTGACTGTTTGATCCAAGTCTAAATGTTTAGAAAGGCCTTAACAGCCCTCATGTCCTGTTTAGCATTGCTTTTCTGGTAGATGAAATTCTCAGCTTGGGTACATAATCTCTTTCAGAAGTCTTTAATACATCTAAAATCTCAATTAACTCTCTTAGTCTACAAACTTTTTCATTTGTATGCCTCTTTAGGAGAAAGAAACAAATCATAAAAAAATCTATGAGTATGTTTCTTGAGTATCGTACTAGTGGTCGAACTCCTAGATTTCAATTCTGTTTGTCATTTATTGACTTGTGCAAGTATTTTAAACACTTTGATTCACAACTTCCATGTCTCTAAAGTGAGTTTTGTGTAGATAAAATTTAAGTAATAGGGTAAAACCAAAATACTATAAAAATGTAAGGTATTATTTGTATAAATAATTATTTATTATTTTTATTATTATTTATAAATAATTTGTATAAATTAGTTCATTTCAGCATCTGTGATCCCATGAAAATACAATTAATATCCGGACCAATGCCTTGGAAACAAGATTCTCCAGTGAAGATTATGATGGTTCATTCATATATTCTAATTACACAGGAAAGTCTACTGATTATGTATTTCAGAAACATTTTCAAGAATAAGCATCTAAAGATAAGGTTTCTGGTGACCATTTTGTTCACTGGATCACCTTATTAACCTAAACGTATAATTCCCTAAGTATTTCCATTTCTAAAAGTTCAAATGCCCAAAGGGCATTTAGGTGGAAAACCTTTTGCATAGTGTACACATGAAGATTTTGCTGAACTTTCAAAATTACAGAAAAGAAAAATACTTGAGTATTAAGTATTTGTTTTAGAAAGCAAGTGAAAAACTTCTTAGTTTGGCCTCTTAAAATATTAAAACATTGTTTCAAAATTTAAGCAATGAATAACACTGGCAGTTATGTGATTATTTGGCAAATCAGGACCATTTTAAGTAAGTCGTCTTCTAGCTTAAGTGTTCCAGAATATGTGCCATGTGCTATATTTATCAATCGTGTTCATCCACATTTCCTGGTTAAAAACTATATAGAAGTTTTCAGATTTCTTTTTATCTTCTATTAGGTCTTTTAAGTAGAAGGGAGTGCATACATATTGAGTTGAAGTAAAATTTCAGAATAAGGTAAAGTTCTAATTTTTTAAATTTCAGTGTGTTTGAAGAAACTGACCCGGATTTACAAGAGCTTCAGGCCTCGATGGAGCAGTTACTTAGGGAGCAACCTGGTGAAGAATACAGTGAGGAAGAAGAGTCGGTCTTAAAGAACAGTGACGTAGAGCAGACTGCAAACGGGACAGATCTGGCAGATGAGGATGACAATCCCAGCAGTGAAAGTGCCCTAAATGAAGAATGGCACT
The DNA here is from genome assembly GCF_000696425.1 of Galeopterus variegatus. Lineage (NCBI taxonomy): Eukaryota > Metazoa > Chordata > Mammalia > Dermoptera > Cynocephalidae > Galeopterus > Galeopterus variegatus. The sequence continues at coordinate 21,681 of NW_007726729.1, forward strand.
CAGGTGCATTATCATGGTTGTGGGTCTTTTTCTTTTTCAGTGTGTACAAATATTTCAAGAATTTTTTTTCTGATGTCTGATAGGAACCATTTTCAACTTGAAATAAAACTGAAGCAGGCTTCTGTGTCCCTGCCCTTTTCTCATTCTTTTTCTTTTCACATAAATGTGTATACATAGTTGTTCCACTTCCTTCCCATTAAATTAAAGCAAAGCTTTTTTGAAGCATTTGTATTCTGTTATTTGTTCTCCATTTTTTGACTTATTTTTTCAGTAATAAAGATAATAACTTAATTTTCTTATCACTTTATGTTTTACAAGGAGTTTCCACATATGGTAGTTAATTAGCAAGTTTAATTCTGAAAGGAATTTTTTAAATCCTGACACTCTTTTTTGTTTTGGAAACTATAGGCTGGCCCATGCAAGTTTAATTCTGAAAGGAATTTTTTAAATCCTGACACTCTTTTTTGTTTTGGAAACTATTCTTTATTTATAACATTACCCCTAAGATGCATAGAAAACTTGTATATTTCAATAATTATATTATTTGGGAGGAAGAGCTAATGTGAAAAGATTCTTCAGTAATTTTTTTTCGAAGTATCTTAAAGCATGTCCGTGACAAAACCTTTTGGGCATTTATAGTACTTTCTAGGTGCTTTCCTAAAATTTTATGAGTATGTTTTAGGTCATCTGCCTTCTGCATGCTTTTTCATGTTATGGCTCGTGTTTATTATAAACTTTTTAAAAATGGTAGTTAGAGTTGGTTACTTCAGTGTAGAATGTAGAGGTATGCTTTTTTCATTTTTTTTACTAAATTAAATGACATATCTAGGAATGTTTTTATTCTAACATGATGTACTGTTAATGTCTATAAAAGAAAAGATTCCCTAAGTAACGTTCTCATTAAGACAGATTTTGTATATACTTTGACTACTTATATAAATGACAAATATTATAGTGACAAAAAATTATATTGAAAGTCGAAGTAGTCTACTTCAATGGCATTATTCATTTGTGATAGAATTTTAGTCTATTATGGTAAGAATTATTCAGGCTTATTTTTTAATAATAAGATATACTTTATGCTTTCTAGATAACAGTGATGGTGAGACTGCTAGTGAATGTGAATATGATAGTGTCTTTAACCATTTAGAGGAACTGAGACTTCACCTTGAGCAGGAAATGGGATTTGAAAAGTTCTTTGAGGTTTATGAGAAAATAAAGGTAAGTAAAATGTCAATTAAAACATTTGCTTTTGAAATGTGCTGTTTGAATACTAGAGAAATGTTCATGAACTTTATTGGCCATTAGATTTGTTATAAATAAGTGCTAGAGAAAGTTAATATTCAGATATTAATTTATATTTGGGAATTTGGTATAGGCTATTCATGAAGATGAAGATGAAAATACTGAGATTTGTTCAACAATAGTTCAGAACATTTTGGGAAATGAACATCAGCATCTTTATGCCAAGGTTCTTCATTTAGTCATGGCAGATGGAGTCTATCAAGAAGGTAAGATTTCCTCACATCTTTATATTTTAAATAAATGTGAGAAAAACAAACTGAGAAATGTAAATTGATGACCTTACGTCACATCTATTTTGATAAAATCTATATTGGAACCATATCTATTACTTTTAAGCAATTATAAAATTAACTGTGTAATATACTTTTTTACTGATCTGTTGTATGCTTTTATTGACTTAAGTTCTTTAAGTCAATATTTATCATTTAATTTATAAGTAACATTTGAATAAGTTGTTTGGGTTTTTTTAAAAGCTTCTTGTTGACATTGGGCAAATAAGTACAAACAGTGCACTGTGAAACCAGGAATGAAGAGTACAAAGTTCATGTTCAAAAGCTCTCTAAATTTTCTGAAAACAGGACACAAATTTGGTGCTGATCCTGCTAGCAAAGCAGGAAACTTAATTAATCCCATGAGTCACAGTGTTCATGAGACAAAACATGTTAGTTGTAAAGAGGACAGCTATTTTTGCTGTTGAAACCAAAGGAAAATTTTTCCCATGATCCTTAAGAAAGAGGGCACTATCTTACAGTGTTTCTCAAACTTGAGTAGCATGTGCATCCCTTTAAAGGGAAAAAATATTTTTTTCGGGCACAAGATTCCAAGGGTCTGTAGACTCCAGTAAAAAACTCAAATCTTAGTCTTTGAAAATGTCCATCAGTTGTGAATTATTACTGTAAAACAGATGTCTTATTTTCTAAATATTAAAAGATTATTTTATTATCATCAGAATGAAAATATAAAATGTAAACATTATCTGGAGCTTATGGATTCTTGATTTTATTGAGACTTTGGACTCCATCTTATAAAACAGTGCTATCATAAAATGAAAAATATTCTCGGTAATTTTTACAATATTTGGATTTCATGGGGCTGTTTCTCATAATATGTCATGGTGTAAGTTAATGGCATGAGGCCAGAGAATGATTCCATTTAAGTAAATCTATGGAGGGTATCAAACCAGTTCTATTCATATTCAGACTGTTCACCCTTCAGGCAGTTCTCCATAAGTATTGTTTCAATAGAGCTTTTCATAAGTAATCAACAACAGTGTGCTTGGGGTTTCATTTTGCTTGACAAGTATCTGGAGAGCTTTTATTTTGCTTTGCCCCTGAAATGGAGAACTGTAACAACTGAGCCACAGGGTAGAATTGACACTCTCTTGACAGCTGAGTGGCTTCAAAAGGATATACGCCTACATAGAAGGTCATTCCCCCTGCAAAGGGCCAAGAATCAGCCTGGGCTAATACACCCCTCAAGAAGCAATATCAGATTTTCTCTAGCACACAAATGAAAGCAAAATAAGTACCCCAAAGTTCTGTGTCATAGATCCTGGCAGCAATTCCATTACCCTAGAAAAAAAATGTAAAGAAATTAAAGCCAAATGCCTACCCTGGCAACCCTTTTAAAAAATCTTTATACAGCCCATAAAATATTATAACTTACTAATATATCCACTAAATAAACTGGTTGTAAAATGTATACTGAATCATATGAGTAAGTTAACTTGCTGTTTTGTATTGTGAATCATAAGACAGTTAAATGTTAGACAACGACTGGATATAGAGTAACTGTTTCGGAACCCTTCTTATTGGAAGTAATTAGACTCCATATCTAACTGTCTTATAGACAGTTGTCCCTTAGGCCATATATAGGAGAAAATAATAATAATAAAACCACATCATCTGCATATGGTGCTTATACACTTTCATTCTCTGTGTTGGGGGATGGGGAAGGTAAAGAAGGGAGAGAGCAGGCAAAATTTTATCTAGCTTACCCAAAAGTTGTATCAAGTCATTAAGGTTCAAGTTAAAAAGAAGATTGTCTAAAATACCTTTCTGTTTTATTTCATTGGAAATTATCTGTGTCCTGAAAAGACAACCTCAACTATTCAACTCCGCCGATAATGTTAACAGTATAGATTTAGTAAGCATCAATAACTACAGCTGTTGATAGTTAATGCTGCTTAGTTCATAACTAGGTACTATCCAGAAGTCAAAAGAGCTTGTAAAATGTGTAAACTATTTAATATTATTCCTAATAAATTCCTCCATGAGAAGATGAGTATAACTGTGGCCAATGGTAGACTGGCAGGGACCACCAAGTCTTCGTGGAGAGCATTAGCATTAGCAGCCCAAGCTTATAGATTCCTAAGAAGGAAACACATACCTTCCTTCCACATTCATTTTAGATGGAATATTGGGCTGTGGTTATGTAATTAAATTATACACAGCAGTTAAAATGAGTGGCCTAAATTTACATCTATCAATATCAATAGCCTCAAACACATGATGAGTTGAATAAATAATACAAGAGGTACTTCAGAAAGTTCGTGAAAAAATAGAATTAAAAGATAATATGAATCTTCCCATGAACTTTTTGACGACCTCTCGTATATGATACCATTTACATAATATTTAAAAACAATTTTGTTTAGGGATGCACATATGTAATAAAAGTGAAAAACAATGAGAGGGAAGAATACACATCAGTTTCAAGGTACTGGAAATACCCCCTGGGGAAGAAGAGAGGGCAATAAGATTGAAAAGTGGTACCCTATGTGTAATATCTGGTTTTCCTTAAATAATCCAAACCAATATAGCAAAAATTAACTTTTCTTGTTTCTAGGTATTACTTTCCTGATTATTTGAAACATTTGTAATTGTAAAGTATAAGTAGAGTGACAAGTGTAACATTGAAAGCAATAAAATGTATATAAGTTGCATAAAGTAATGATCCAACTATATTGGAAGAAATAATGGTGACAGGTTAGGTCTTCCTAGGGGAGAAGACATAAGAGTTGTATTTGAAAGATGAATGGGAATTTGCCACAAATCAGTGTATGCACTTATGCAAAGAGGGATGCAAAACATTGTAGTAGGAGAACTGTAAGCAATTCAATGTTATTAAAGTATAAATTATGGGGCAGTTGGGGAAGATGGGGACTGAAATTTGGTACACTTATGCAAAGAGGGATGCAAAACATTGTAGTAGGAGAACTGTAAGCAGTTCAATGTTATTAAAGTATAAATTATGGGGCAGTTGGGGAAGATGGGGACTGAAATTTGGTAAGGCCGGAAATATTTAAAAGGCCAGATCATGAAGGGCTCTGCAATCTGTGTTAGGAGCATGGATTCTATCTTGAGGCAGTAGGGAGCTATTGAAGGGTTTTAAGCAGTACAATGATTTGACATGACATTTGGGTTTTAATGGAAGATTACTTTTGCTAGAATACAGAAGTCTCTTGCTTATAGATGATATTTGCTTCCCACTTTATTCTTCATTGTATTGTCTGAATATTTTACAATAAGTATTGCTATTATAATAAAAACTGCATTTAAAGCTATATTAAAACTATTTTTCTTTAGTATGAGAATGAGATTTTTTTTTTTTTACTGAGTGGATACAGCTTAATTAGAAATGAAGTGAATTAATTTTTCTTTTTTCTACAGATAATGATGAATAATCTTCAGACATTCTTTAATGCTCAACTGTATGAAAGCATTTGAATTTGGCTCATCAGAATAACAAGCTTCAGTGGGAAATAAAGCAGCTATTTATAAGAAATATCGAATTTAAGATGGGCATGCTTATTGCATGAAAAAGATGGAGAAACATGCCGTTTTTCAATTAAGATTCTAGTGTTTTATTTTTGTTTTGTTTGTTGAGTTCTATAGTTAAATCCTATAGAAAATAGACTTTATTAATCATTCAACCAAAGCATAAGAGACATTGATACAGAACTGGACTTAATGGTTTTGAAGATTTACTATGCAATAAGTTAATTTTGATTTTCAGCATGTGTCTTTAGGTTGGAGAAATTACCTATGTCATGAAAGACCTGCCTATGGTTTTTCATTTAAGTATTTTAGCATGACCTTTTTTTCTGTCTAGTACTTGTTTTCATCCAGGCCAACAATTGTGCGTTTAAATAAACTTGTCAAGGGCTCTATTTAAATCTTTACATTTGGAAGATGGAATTTTTAGCCTTAAAGTTTATATTTTCAAGTCCTTTTCAGCCAGTGTGTCTCCTGAGCTAGCTCATGGAAACAGGCTGTAGAAATTATTGAAAATTTGGATTATGAAAGAATAGGAAAATTATATTTACTGATATTGTAGAAGTTGGTTAATTCTATTTCTGTGTAATGACCAAAACCAAGAATATGGTATCTAAAAATTAGCCTGTGAGTTTTAACACTGACCTAGCATGTAGCATAAAGTTGCCCTCTTGGTTTTTAACTTCCTCTCATGCCTGTGCTTCAGGGGCAATATGAGATTTAAAAGGAGAAAGGAATCATTTTTATTTTGACACTGTGACAGTTTTGGTAAATAGTATCGCAAAGGGGGGAATGTTTGCCTCTTTTACTTATTTCCATTATGTGAGGATTTAGCTAGATCATTAAGATGATTGTTACAAGCTTCAATTGCAATATGCAAAGTATTAATGGTTTCATTACAGAAGTCTACAGTCCAGATGTTTTTAGTAATAAAAGCAGAATTTTTGAATCTCTAAGGACAATCAGCTTGATTGGCATAATCTACAATTTGAAAAATAAAATCCTATCTTGCAGCACTATCAGTACTATGTTGAAGTTATTATGTATATTATGTCTAACATCCAAAACTAACCACTTGAGGGCCAGCCCGTGGCTCACTCAGGAGAGTACGGTGCTGATAACACCAAGGCCATGGGTTCGGATCCTATATAGGGATGGCCTGTTTGCTCACTGGCTGAGCATGATGCTGACAACACCAAGCCAAGGGTTAAGATGCCTTTACCAGTCATCTTTAAAAAAAAACAAAAACAAAACTAACCACTTGATTTTTATATGTTTATTTTATGATATTACTGTTAAATTACTATTAAATTTTTATTGTCTACCTGAAGCATACTGTTGAATGTCTTTTATTTGTTAACACTATTCTCAACAGAATGCTTTTATACAGAGCTGAGAACACTTTTGGTTGGTTTTGTACCTGATGATTTCCCTTTTTTTGTTTTGTTTCATTTTGTTTTTAATGGAAGAACATTTGAATTCTGCACTTTAATTTTCTACAATCCTGAAAGGTGGTAATGATTTTTGGGGGATTATTTGTTAATTCTTAAACTATTACAACTATTAGAAATAAGTAGAAAAAGTTGTTTTAGGGCCGGCCCGTGTGAGACTCAGGAGAGTGTAGTGCTGATGACACCAAGGCCCTGGGTTCAGATCCCATACAGGGATGACCGGTTAGCTCACTGGCTGAGCGTGGTGCTGACAACACCAAGTCAAGGGTTAAGATCCCCTTACCGGTCATCTTTTAAAAAAAAAAGAAAGAAAGAAAGAAAAAGTTGTTTTAGCCATATTTCAAAAGATATCATATATGCAGGAATAGGGATGACAAACAGGATTTGTGCCATCTCCAGTCAACTGGTAGTAAGTGGCTCTGGAGTGTTATAATGAAAAGGTTGTGCCACTGGGGCAGAGGGCTGTTATTGTTCAGTAAGTCTATTATAGGTATTGGAGGTAACATGTGGAAGCATCTGTAGATTCATAGAATGTTAGAGCTAGAAAGAACTATCAAGGTAGTTCAGTCTTATCTCCACTTAACAGGCATGGACATTGAGTTGTAAGACGAAATTAAGTCACTTGCGTAAAGGTCAGACCAGTTCCCAGGTTGTACACTTTGCTATTATTTGCACATTCTTTTAAAATTGATCTCCTATAGAGGATTTTAAGAGAATAAATTTGATAGGTAAAAGTACACTTAGCATTAATCCATTAAGAATTCTATTAATATTTTCTATTTCTGGGACTAGGCATGCTATTCTAATTAACCTCCCTGTTGAAAACAGTTTTTAAATTATAGATAAAGTTGTGTTTTTTCCCCATAAATTAATACATAGTCTAACCCTTAGCAGTATTTTAATGATGGATCTTTCAAGATTGTGTGTGTGTATATGTGTGTGTGTGTGTGTTTGATATACACCTAAAAAACACAGAAGAGGTAAAAAGATAATGAATTGCAAGGTCAAAGCTTTGGAGAAGGCCTCAACCCAGGGAGATAAGTGGAATATTGGACAGAAAAAGGCCACCTTTGACCTGAAAGCATGTTCAGTACCTCACACTTCAGTATAGAGGGTCCATGGGGCAAGAGGGATGAAAGGCAAGCCCAAGGGCCTTCTCCAAGTTGGAGAATCCTATAGGAAACCCTAATGTAGGTGGGACCCCAAAGGGTCACAAGGGTCCATGGGGCAAGAGGGATGAAAGGCAAGCCCAAGGGTCTTCTCCAAGTTGGAGAATCCTATAGGAAACCCTAATGTAGGTGGGACCCCAAAGGGTCACATTCTCACAATAAGGGAGGACTGTAACTAAACCCAACCACAAACTGAGGGACTGCAAAAAGATAAAAGGACAAAAAATTCAAAGAAGTTCTGCCCACAGACCAACCTTCAAGTGGTTTTGTGCCTTAAGCACCAAACCTGGATGGGCCAGGGAACTGTAGACTCAAACATAATTTGAGATGGTCCCCAACTGGTAGTGCCTCCTGAATCTGGCAGAAGCCATTTCAGTGCCTCTCTGAAGAAAGGCACATTTATTCTGTCTTGAAATCACCATAAATAAATTTTCAAGAATAATGACAGATATGAAGTCAAAGACAAAATAGTACAAAAGAAATCAAGACCATATAAGTGGGAGATAAGAACAGGTTCTGCATGGGCTATAGATATTGGAATTATTGCCAGACAAGTATTATTAAACAATTGTGCTAGGGTTGGCCAGTTAGCTCAGTTGATTAGAGCATGTTGTTATAAACACCAGGGTCAAGCAAGGGTTCAGATCCCCATTCTGGCCAGCCACCAAAAAGTTAATAAAACTAAACTTATTGTGTTTGAAGAATGGTCAACAAACTTGAAAATATCTATAGGGAAAGAAAAACTAAAAAGTGATATAAATTTGAAGAATACCAAATAGAATTCATATACAAGGCTACTTCAAAAAATTCATGGAAAAATAAAATTAAAAAATGATATGAGGGCCAGCCCGTGGCTCACTTGGAAGAGTGTGGTGCTGATAATACCAAGGCCACAGGTTTGGATCCCTATATATAGGGATGGCTGGTTAGCTCACTTCGGAGAGCCTGGTGTTGACAACACCAGGTCAAGGATTAAGATCCCCTTATCAGTTATCTTTTTTAAAATAAATAAATAAAATAATATAAATCTTTTCCTGAACTTTTTGGAGTACCCCGATACATGAAAAAATATACTAACCAAAATTTTAAAACTCAGTGGCCATGCTTGGCAGCAAACTACATGGCAGAAGAGAGAATTAAAGAATTGGAAGAAATTATTATAATGCAGGACAGAAAAAGATGGAAAGTACAGTAGAGAAGAAACATAGATTCAGTGTGAAGGTCTAACGTGTTTGATTGGAATCCCAGAGAAAAAGAAAGAATGGGGTAAAGTTATTTGAGGAGCTAAAGGCTGAGAGTTTTTCAGAACTATAACCAGTCCACAGATTAAATAAGCCCAGTGAATTTCAAGCAGTATAAAGTAAAAGAAATGCACACCTAGTCTCTTCCAAGTGAAACCATGGAAAATCAAAGACGAAAAAAAGGTTTAAAAGAAACCAAAGAGAAAAGGCATACTACCTTAAGAGGAATGTGAGAGACTGACAGTTGGCTTTTCAACTATTGTAATGAAACAGTGGAATAATAGTTTCAATAGAAAGAAAATAACTGTCTTTCCACAATTTTATACTTGGCAAAAATATATTTCAAGAATGATGAAAAATGAATTCTGACTTAAACTTCTGGCCATGATAAAGGAAAAGAAAGTGGATTTTCCCCTAACCTTTAACAACTAAAACACCAGACAAAGTACATGAACCAATGGCTTTCAAACGGTGGGCAACAGACAGCAAAGGGCAGTGCCACAAAAGCAGGGAAACAAATGAGGTGACCTCTGTAATTCCTTGAGTTTACTGCACAGAAATAGCATGGGATGGGGGTGGACAAACAAAGCCGAAGGGTTTCCTTAAATTTAGGAGACAGAAGTTAGAATTTACAGAGGTGAAAGCAGCCAGAATTTACAGGACAGAGTACTAGAAAGGAGAGAGCTGCACAGGAAGAGAGAGAGAGCTCCAGAGATCTGTAAAGACCCTTTTGTGTTCAGAAAACTGGTTAGTGCATCACATGAAGAAACTACTTAAGACTGAAGGAAACCACTAGAAAGGAGCAGTGAAATAATACCCGAATATTATCCAGTGCCAAGAATAGTTTGTATTTCTACCAGCCTGAGTAGGAAGATCTAACACCTGGGGCATAGGACACAGAAAGGCATTGCATCGTTAGTGGAGCCAAATTATCCCCAGATAAAAGCTATTCTGGTTCTAACAAAGCTAAGAAGCAAGACTTGAAAGGACCATACTGTTTCCCAGGAACTTAACAGAACTCAAATGTAGTTGAAGAAATCTTCAAAATGTCAGCATTCAACAAAGTAACATTCACAATATCAGGCACCCAGTCAAAAATTACCAAGCATGCAAAGAAGCAGGAAAATATGACTCGTATTAGGGAGAATAATCTATCAGTGAAAATCATGCAGGTAATATAATTAGTAGTCAAGGATATTCAAAGTTATTCACTATACTTTTAAAAAGGCAGAGGAAAACATAAGCATGAAGAAGAAAGGCATATCAGATTTTCTAACACGCTTGTACATATACCAAGTAAAAATTCTAGATGTAAAATACATATGTAACAAACAGATCTGCTACTCAAGAAAGCATTAGTAAACTAGACCCAACTGTCATTTATAAAATACTCCATGCAAAACAATAAACAATATTTCAGAGGTACATGGTACATTTACCAAAATAGACCATATTTCGGACCTAAATATGTATCAAGAAATTTTAAATTTAGAAATTCATCAAATATTTAGAAACTAAACACATTTTTAAATAACTCAGGGATCAAATCAAAAATCAGTCAAAATTAGAAATATTTTGAACTGAATGAAAACTTAAATGTGACATATCTAAATTTGTGAGATGTTGGGCCAGCCCATGGCTCACTCGGGAGAGTGCGGTGCCGATAACACTAAGGCCACGGGTTCAGATCCCATACAGGGATGGCCAGTTAGCCCACTGGGTGAGCATGGTGCTGACAACACCAAGTCAAGGGTTAAGATCCCCTTACCAGTCATCCTTTAAATAAATGAATAAATAAATAAATTTGTGGGATGTCTAAGGCAGAGCTTAGAGTGAAATTTTAACATTTCACTGCATGGCATTAAACATTTGTAAAAGAAGCAATTTAATAACCTAAACAAATAAATAAATAAATAAATTTGTGGGATGTCTAAGGCAGAGCTTAGAGTGAAATTTTAACATTTCACTGCATGGCATTAAACATTTGTAAAAGAAGCAATTTAATAACCTAAACTTCTACATTAAAAAAACAGTTTTGAAAGAAATTAAATCCAAAACAGGCAGAAAAAAGGAAATGAATATTTTTAAAAAGGCACAGAAATCAATGAAATGTAGTTAGAGAAAATCAGAGAAGCCAAAAGCTAGCTCTTTAAGAACATCAATAAAATTGATAAATCTCTAGCTAGACTAAAAATACTTTTTTTGTGTGTGTGTCTTTTTCCGTGTCCAGCAACGGATCGCAACCCTCAGTGTTGCCCCCGTACCGGACCGGGGACCGGCAACGGGATCGCAACCCTCGGTGTCGCTCCCGCGCCTCGCTCAGCCAGTGAGCGGGAACCAGTCTGTATGTGGGATCCGAACCCTCGGGCGGGAGCGCCGCCACGCTTCCCAAGCGGCGCACTATCCAGTGTGCCACCGGGCCGGCCCCAGACTAAAAATACTTGACATAAATTAGAAATATCAGGAATAGATAGGGTAAGTCACTACAGACCTAAAAGACATTAAATGGAGTAATTATAAGGGAATATTATGAACAATGTTTGCCAATATATGAGTATTTGACAACTTAGTAAAAATGATAAAATGAAGAAATTTGTTGAAAGAAAAGCCACCTGTATGAGTTTGGGCTGCCATAATAAAAACCATAGACTGGGCAATTTAAACAACAGAAATCTATCTTCTCTTAGTTCTGGAGACTAGAAATCCAAGATCTAGGTTTTGGCTGATTTGGTTTCTGATAAGGGCTCTCTTCTTGGCTTGTAGATAGCCACCTTCTCATTGTGTTCTCACATGGCCATTCCTCAGTGTTTCATTGAGAATAGGGGATGCTCTCTGTTGTCTTTTATAAGGACACTAATCCCATAGGATCAGCGTCCTACCCTTATTACCTCATTTGACCTTAATTACTTCCTTAGAACCCCCATTTCCAAATATAGCCACAGTGGGGGTCGGGGCTTCAACATGAATTTGGGGGAGTGGTCCACAAAACATTTAGTCCATGACACTAACAAAGCTCACCCAAGAAGACATAGAAAATCTTAATAGCCCTATATCTAACTATGAAACTGAGTTTTAGTTTAAAGCCTTCTCACCAAGAAAACTTTGGGCCCAGATGGCTTCAATGATGAATTCTACCAGACATTTCTGGAAGAAATAGTACTAATTCTACACAAGCTGTTTCAAAGGACTACAGGGAACATTTTTTCACTTGTTCTGAGAACACCTGTTCCCAAAACCAAAAAGAAGGAATTATAAGAAAGGAGAACAACAGACTCATCCACCTCATGAACACTGATGAAAAAATTCTTAACAAAATTTTAGAAAGTCAAATGCAACAGTATATAAAAAGAACAATGCATCATAGACAAGCAAAATATATACCAAGAGTGCAAGATTGCTCTAACATTTGTAAATCAATCAATTTAATTCATCAAATTAACGGGCTAAAAATGAAAGACCATATGATTATCTCAATAGATGCAGAAAAAACATTTGGGAAAAATCCAACATCCATTTCTTATAAAAATCTCTCTGCCAACTGGGAATAGAAGGGAAATGCCTCAGTCTGATAAAGGTCATCTAAACAACAAACCAACCTACAGTTGACATACTTAATGGTGAAAACAAAGTTTTCTCCCTAAATGTAAAAAAAGCATGGGGATTTCTGCTTGCACCATTTATATTCTACTTGTACTGGAGGTTCTAACCTTTGCAATAATGCAAAAAATAATAATAATTAAATCAGTGCCTATCGATTTAAAAGAAAGAAGTTAAATAACAATGGCATGATACTCATGACATGTAGAAAATTCTAAGGAATCTACACAAATGCTACAAGGACTAAAAAAAGAGTTAAGCATGATTGCAGGATACAAGGTCAATATTAAAAATTGATTTCTGTTTATTAACAAAGAATAATCAGAAATTGAAATGTTTAAGATACCATTTATAATAGCATCAAAACTATGAAATACTTAGGGATAAATTTGACAAAATGTGTAAGACCTGTGCACTGAAAATTACAGAACATTGCTGAGAGAAATTAAAGATCTAAGTGGCCATATATACCACGTTTGTGAATCAAAAGATACAATAGTGTCAAAAGAAAACACAGGAGAAATCTTAGTTATCCTCGGGTTTGGCAAAAGTTCTTTAAACAGACTTTAAAAAGTATAACTACAAAACAAAAAAATAAATTTGACAATCAAAATTATAAACTTACTTTTCAAAAGACACTTAAAAAAATTAAAGGTGGGCCGGCCCGGTGGCGCACTGGATAGTGCGCCGCTTGGGAAGCGCGGCGGCGCTCCCGCCCGAGGGTTCGGATCCCACGTACAGACCGGTTCCCGCTCACTGGCTGAGCGAGGCGCGGGAGCAACGCCAAGGTTTGCAATCCCGTTGCTGGTCCCCGGTCCGGCACGGGGGCAACACTGAGGGTTGCGATCCGTTGCCGGACACGGAAAAAAGACAAAAGACAAAAAAAAAAAAAAAAAAATTAAAGGCAAGCCACAAACTAGGAGATGTTTAGAAATCATGTATCTTACAAAAATGTTATCCACGATATATTAAAAAAATACATATAACTCAACAATAAGACAAACAACTCACTTTGACAATGGGCAAAATATTTGACTACACAAAGAAGATGCGTGGATGAAAATAAGCTCATGAAATGATAGTATTATTCATTAGGAAAATGCAACTGAAAACACCCACAACGTACCCCTGCATGCTCCCTAAAATAACTGAAATTAAAGGCTGTTAGGAACGTGGTGCAGAGAAAGGTATAATACACTGCTGGCAGGAACGTAAAGTGATAAAGCCACTTTGGAAAAATAGTTTAGCAGTTTCTTAAAAAATTAAACGTACACCTTGCATACATCCCAGCCATTACATTCTTAGGTATTTATGTCACAGGAATGAAAACGTGTCTAAATGAAGACCTGTACCTGAATGTTCATACCGAATTTTTTCATAAGCTGGAAACAACCCAAATGTTCATCAACTGGTGGGTGGATTTTTAAAATTGTGGTATATCCATGAAATGGAATACTACTCAGTGATAAATAAGAACAAGCTATTACACAATATGCATCACAAAAATGTGCTGTGTGAAAGAAACTGCTACCAAAGCAGTGCATACTGTGCAATTCCATTCATTTGAAACTAGAATAGACTAATCTGTAGTGATTAAAAGCAGACGAATGGTTGCCTGGGACTAGGTGGGGAGGGTGCTGAATAACTGAGGAGAGGTGAGATGGAACTTATTTAGTTACACAAGTGTTTACATTTGCCAAAATTTATAAAACTGTACACTTGGAATGTGTTTCGTTCCCTTGTATGTACATGGTATTTTTTTTTTTTTCGTATAACTTCGTATAATGTATGCTATACGAAGTTATACGTTCATCAACTGGTGGGTGGATTTTTAAAATTGTGGTATATCCATGAAATGGAATACTACTCAGTGATAAATAAGAACAAGCTATTACACAATATGCATCACAAAAATGTGCTGTGTGAAAGAAACTGCTACCAAAGCAGTGCATACTGTGCAATTCCATTCATTTGAAACTAGAATAGACTAATCTGTAGTGATTAAAAGCAGACGAATGGTTGCCTGGGACTAGGTGGGGAGGGTGCTGAATAACTGAGGAGAGGTGAGATGGAACTTATTTAGTTACACAAGTGTTTACATTTGCCAAAATTTATAAAACTGTACACTTGGAATGTGTTTCGTTCCCTTGTATGTACATGGTATTTTTTTTTTTTTCGTGACCAGTAAGGGGATCGCAACCCTTGGTGTGGTGTCGCCCACACCACGCTCAGCCAGTGAGCGCACCGGCCATTCCTATATAGGATCCGAACCTGTGGTGGGAGCATCGCTGCGCTCCCAGCGCTGCACTCTCCCAAGGGCACCACGGGCTCGGCCCATGTACATAGTATTTTTAACTATTTAGGGTGGCACAGAATTTCACAAAATTTTCTACACTTATCATTACCTTCTTTCCAAAGTGAAATCAGAACGAAATTAATAGGGATGTTTTAGTAAATAGGAATCAACAAAAAAACTTTTGAAATAGAATAGGTATTAAAAGTCCAACATTGAGAAATAAGGCTTATTTTCAGCACCGGATGTAGGGCCTATGTATAATAGGTACTTAATAAATCCCTTTTATTTGTTTTCAAAAGATGACCAGTAATGGGATCTTAACCCTTGGCTTGATGTTGTCAGCACCACGCTCACCCAGCAAGCTCACCAGCCATCCCTATATAGGGATCCGAACCCCTGGCCTTGGTGTTAGCACCGAACTCTCCCGAGTGAGCCACAGGCCGGCCCTAATAAATCCCTTCTTTTAAAACTTAAATAAAATGGTGGAGCCCTCCTTCCAAGAACCGTGGGAAACCTAGCTTGTACTTTCTGGGATTTATAGGGGACATACATTACTCATGATCAGCTCTTGACTTAACTTCCTATTTCAGTTGATCTCAATTTACTCATCTCTTTTCTTCTTCCTTCTCCTCATTACTCCTTGAATTTTTTTCCTCCTTCCTTCTTGGTAAAAATTTCATTCTGTGTAAAACCATTACGGATAGTACATATTGTTAACATACCAACTAAGAGAATGAACATCTCTGTGAGGGTCCACGTGTGACCTTAGGAATCAGGTTGTTTATCTCAGTACTCTCCTGCTTGCCATGAGTTAAGAACAATAGATGGTTGTATATTCACAGGTCACACCTGTAGAACATGTAGTTCTGCAAGTGTAATTTATTTGAAGTTGGTTATCAGTAGATTCTGTCTGGAGCCACAAATATCAGATACATTCATATTAACAAGAAAGCTCAATGATTTACTTTAATCAACTTTTTAAAATTAATGAAATACCTGATAAATATGGAATATATGTAATTTTTATAATTTATAATGCATAATAGTAAAATAAACACCCATATACCAGCTTAAGAACCAAAATGTTGCCATGATCCTAGGTGCTTTCCATTTCCTTTTCTGACTATTCATAGTAGTGGACTGAAGAAAGATCAGATATGCCAGCAGTGCAGACAATCTCAGTTCCACTACATGATCTAGTATTCACGGTAAAATGTAAGTATGCACACATAATATTTGGAGTATAAAAGTTGATTTGCCAAAGACTTTAGATCCTCAGAGATGACCAGGATAGATAAGGAATGGTTGATCTCTTTATCATGTTTTTATTTAAGAGTCACAGGCATACCTATACAAACATGATAGACATATACAGGAATATTCAATAATTACAGGAAATATTTTAATAGAGAATTGAACTTGGAATTATGTTTTTGAAAAATTCCACACAATTTACTCAACAAATATTTGAGTGTTATTATGTGCTGGGCCCTGTTGCAGGCATTGGGATGCAGCAACAATAAGATAAGCCAAGTCCTACCCTCTGAAGCTTAGCTTCTAGTGGGAGAACAGAGAATAGGCAAGTAAACACAAATATATATTGTAATGACTTCAGGTCTCTAGTAATCCCATTAAGAAAAATGACAAAAAATAAATTACATAAATAAAATTACAATTTATATAAATTTATGTAAATAAATTATAATTTGTATTATAATAAATTAGAATTAATAAAGCTTGCCAAAAGAGAATTGCTAGTTTAAAAAAATTATTTTAAAGATGGCAGAATTCATTTTCCAATATAAAGAACAGTCGGCATGTGAAAATGGGATTCAGTGTGCGGAGAGGAGAATCACATAGATTTGGCCTGAAGCAGGCAGGACCTTTGGGCTGAGGACTAGCAGAAGACAACAACAGGTAGCTAAAGGATTGGTGATAACAAGCAAATTAATAGAGATGATATAGCTAAAAAAAATAAGACTGCTTTCCATCAAGAGAATCAGTCTCATTAAATAGCCCCTCCATAGAACTAAGAGTTTTCTGTTCTGTGGAGTTAACAATTTGTGTAACTGTCAGATTAGACAAAATACTGTATCATGTCTACCTACCTCAGTGGTCTAGACTGTGTACCACTGAGGTAGGTAGACAAGATGTTTTGTAAGTACAAGCATGAATATTTTTCCTTTTTGTGAGGGTGGGGTTTGGGGTGCTTCCTATTTTCTTAAATCAAGTGCTTCAGAAACAGATACTGAGATAAGGATTTGTATGCACACGATTTATTAAGGAAGTCCCCCCAGGAGAGACTGTTACAGAGGAAGGTAACAGTCTAAGGCACAGTTTTGCAAAGGGTAACTTTGGCCTGATCTCCCAGGGGAACTCTGGTAGATTGACTAAGGGAGCTGGGCTTTTATGCTCCCATACCTTTCATGATTGGTTAGATGCCATCCCCAGGACTTAAATTTCAGATACTGGGGCTCTCCAAATGTAGGCAAAGTGACTTCAGTAGCTCAAGGGAAGTTGGCCAAAGAAAGTGTTGACTGTTGGAAGCGAAAGTACACAGAAGCCTAGAGAGAACACAAAAATGTTAAAAAGTGATGAGAGGGGACATTGTCCACTGCAAATATTGTTAGAAAAATGTAATTAGCACATCAAAGACTGAATTTATTTTTTTTAAGTGAGTCATTTTTAAAAATAATATCAAGTAAATAGTGATATAAATGATATGTAAATAAGGAAAAAATTATTAAACCGGCATAAAGATGATGGAAGTTTGGTACATGCTGATTTGGGCTTTTGTTTATACTGATATTCAGGAGTTGAGTTTCCGTTTGGTGGTAGCTCCTTTAATCTTTTCAACATTCTCCATACCCTCCTACTATTCCAAGACAGGTTTGGGCTTTTGTTTATACTGATATTCAGGAGTTGAGTTTCCTTTTGGTGGTAGCTCCTTTAATCTTTTCAACATTCTCCATACCCTCCTACTATTCCAAGACAGTGCTAATTCCTTTCTCTGTGAATCCCTCAATATATTATGCATAATGCAAATTTTTGCACTTCCTACACGGCATAAAAGTTATTGATTTGATTTTCCTTCTCTGAAGGCTTTGTGAGGTTTTTAGAGCAAGGACTGTTTTACTCGTCTTTGCATTTCTAGCGTCTGGCACAATGCATAGCTTATACTAGGTATTCAACAAATGTTTATTGAATGAATGAGTAAAGATATCTTTACAGCCTGTAGAAATTCTAGAAAATAAAATTTATCTTCAGTATAAAGCTCGTATTTTTTTATTAATTAGACAAAAGCAATTAAAATGATTAACTCCCTTTAGCATTCCATTAAAAGTTATTGAGCTTCATCAGATAACTTTTACGTTTGCCACAGGAAGGTTGTCACCTGAAAATGGAAATTTAAAACTTTAGTTGAGAAAAGCTTGCTTGATTAAGAGCACTTGATTAAAAAGAGCTCGTTAATGAAAAACAATGCTATTTTTATAAGGACTAAGCTCCTTTTATCTTGCCCTGGTTTCGTTTCATGCTTCAACAAACAGCACCTTTTGGCAGTCACGGCTCCTTGCACTGCCAAATGCAGTATTCGTGACTCTGGTTGTGCCCTTCCTTGACGTCACTCTGAAAGAGGTCACCAGCTAATTAGCTGCATAAGCTGGTCGCTATTCATGCCTCCAAGCTCCAAGCTGTGCAGTCTGGTGGAATCATAATGACTTGAAAAATCGAATTGATTATTTGTCCTTGATGGCACAAAAATGTGTCTTAGAACATTGAAATTTTAGACAACTGTAATGGAAGTTCCTGATTAAAGGTGACCTATAGATCTTCAGGAGAGCAGAAAAGACTTGCTTTGATAGGATGAATACTTTTGGCTTTTTCTCCAGATTAGACATGGAAAAAGTTTCAGTTTCTCAGTTTTAGCTTCTGCCTCTCCAAGTCCCATATCACAGCAATGTATCTGCTATTCTTCCATGTATGGACTGTCCCCAATTTATGACGGTTCGACTTAATGAATTTTTGGCCTTACGATGGAGCCGTAGAAACCATACTTCAGTAGCCATACAACCGTTTGGTTTTTCACTTTCAGTACAGTATTTGAAAAATTGCATGAGATATTCAACACCATTTTAAAATAGGCTTTGTGTTAGATGATTCCAACTATAGGATAAGTAAGTGTCTGAGCACGTTTAGGGTAGGCTAGACTAAGCTATGATGTTTGGTAAGTTAGGTGTATTAGATGCATTTTTGACATATTTTAAACTTGCAGTGGGTTTATCAGGACGTAAACCCATTGTAAGTTGAGGAGCATCTTTACTATCAACTGTTTCTTCTCAAAAAAATGAAATCTGTCTTCTAGGCTCCTCTACTCACAACTCACTTTTTTTTCTGAATAGTCAGCACCTTCACTCTGCCCCTTGCCTGCTGAAGCCCCCACCCCCACCCTCAGGAAGTCTTGCATGTCCTGTTTTCTACTTGTGAAGACCATGCTTCTGTTTTCCAAGGCAATATCTAGTCAATTTGGAATCTGTCATTTATACCTATGTAAATCTGTTATTGGTCAATCTTTCTTAAATTGTGTTAAATTAAAGTTACACAAAGAAACAATACTGTGTAGATTTTGTGCCCTGTTTCTGACTAGCAAGAGAGGGATCACAGAAGGGGGGGTTGTTTTTTTCTTTTAAAAAAAAAAGAAAATGTAATTTTATTAATATGTTTTTTTATATTCTAGGATGTTGTTGCAGAGCAGTTGGGAGGGAGGGGGAGAGGGGAAAGGAGAAGGAAATGGGATGGAAGAAGGAGGAAGGGGGAGGGGCAGGATTGAGGCCTGTGGCACCCCCTCATTCCTACAGGGGAGACCAGGAGGATTCCAGTGGTGGCTTGGTCATTGCTGGGCTGGGTGTAGATGTCAGGGGGCATGCCCAAGGCCCTTGGCCCCCCACCACCTCAACTCAGGAGAGCCCAGGGCACTGCCTGCAGTGGCTCAGTGGTTGTCGCTGGGCTGGCTGTGTGTGTCAGGGGGCATGGCCAAGGCCCTTGGCCCCCCACCACCCCAGCTTGGGAGAGCTCAAGGTGCTTCCTGTGGCAGCTTGGTGGTCACCACTGGACTGGTTGCAGGTATCAGGGGGTGTGGCCGAGGCCCCCCACCACAGGCCCAGTGGTTGTTGCTGGGCTGGCTGTGCATGTCAGAAGGGCATGGCCAAGGCCCAAGGCTGGGGGGTGGTTACTTTTTAAGGGTCCTGAATTACAGCATAAGTATTTTATGTCTTATTTCCTTCTCCATTCCTCTTCCTAGAAATGAATTCCCAGTGCAAAGCTTCTTTAACTTCGAAGATTTAAAATTTAAAGAGCCAACTAGCTCATTATCTTAGCCAAAGGCCATTATAAAATACAATATAGTTTCTAGGCCGGCCCGTGGCTCACTTGGTAGAGTGCGGTGCTGATAACACCAAGGCCACGGGTTCGGATCCTATATAGGGATGGCCGGTTTGCTCACTGGCTGAGCGTGGTGCTGACAACACCAAGCCAAGGGTTGAGATCCCCTTACCGGTCATCTTTTAAAAAGTGGGGATCAGTAGATGGAAAATTACTAACACAAAACATTGGGATAAGGGAGGATTCTGGCTAAATCCAGCTCGACAGATTCCTGCTGAAGGCAGGGTGCTGATAACACCAAGGCCACGGGTTCGGATCCTATATAGGGATGGCCGGTTTGCTCACTGGCTGAGCGTGGTGCTGACAACACCAAGCCAAGGGTTGAGATCCCCTTACCGGTCATCTTTAAAAAAAAAAAAAAATACAATATAGTTTCTAAAATAAGTAATAAAATGCAGAATAAATACTTGAATAGTGGGCACAGAAATCTGGAAGAGAATTCTCGTTTATTTAAAATACACACTCACCTAATCAAAATATCACAAGGAATAACACACTAAGTTGTGACTTCCATTGTTGGGAAAGGGATTATAATTAATTCCCTTTTCCCTTGGGAAAAATTCTGATCTAGTCTTAATATTAGAAATAGATATGTTTTTCACAAGCAACTAGTTTGCATTTTAACTATGAATTGTGTAATTGGTCACATTTTTCCCTGTTGGCTGTTAGAAAGCTTAGAACCAAATTTGTTGCTTAAAGTATATGTAGGGCTTCATTGTATATGTTCTGGAAATAACTTTACTCCTGCCTCTATTTTATATATCTATCATTTTTTTCCCCTTTGCAAATTATTTTTCCCTATATTTAATGTGATCTTGGTATATTATATATTTCTTTATAAGCTGTCTTAAATCCTATGGAAGAGAATCCTATGGAAGAGAATATAATCTTCCATGGCAACAAACATCAATTGGAGAAGGAAGTTAAAACAACACAAAAACAAAAGACCAAAGCACCTTGTCCGTTTCCTTTGACAAAACCTAATAATGGACAATTTTCCTGTTCTCTATGCTATTTTCCACCCAAAGCATGCTCATCAAGTTGTTTATATAGCCTTAGTATTCTGGGGTTTTGATTACAATAGAAAAGGAAGTTATTTAAAGGATATTCGGTAGATCATGAAATCACCAGGAGTGCTGGAGAACAATACTTGAGAAACCTTCAGGAAAACAGGCCCTGCTGCCCTTGGCAACTGGGTGCTGCTGCCAGTGCTGCCAACAGAATGCATTCTCCACAGCCTTCTTTTCTTTCTGTCAGTGCTCCTGATTCAAAGTTCTGGGTAGGAGCCTCTCATTGGCTGTGCTTAGGTCATCTGGTCTTTCTCTAGTTGCAAGGGAGACTGGGAAAATGAGTACTGATTTTTTTCTAATCTTTTTTTCTGATCTGATCTTTCAATCTTTTATAGTGAAAGGAAGAATCTGCTCCTTTCCACACTTACCCAGTGGAGAATTTTCCAAACATAGGAAGAAGATTCAGATCCTGGACAGGCAATATACACACACACCCTTTTTTCCTCATACCCACATTTTATGAAAAGTATGTTTATCTAACCAAAACACACAAGGAAAAGCACATGTAACCTCTCCCAAATGGTATATAACCCAAAGCCTTATCAGTTACCACAGACAGCTTCGTTCCCCCTCCAGTTTGGGTAAAGTTTGTTGTTTTTTTTTAAAGACGACCGGTAAGGGGATCTCAACCCTTGGCTTGGTGTTGTCAGCACCACGCTCACCCAGTGAGCTAACTGGCCATCCCTATATGGGATCCGAACCCGTGGCCTTGGTGTTATCAGCACCGCACTCTAGAATAAGTATGGTTTATAACAATATATATGCAAGTAATATTGATTTGATCAACATGTTAACATTGAACCCCCAAAATATGTATAATCAATTAAGATTCAATACAAACTTAAAAATAAATAAATAAATGAATCAGGGCACTAGGAAACATCTGTCCTTGCAGCCTCTGTAACTATCACAAGCCTCGTTATTGAATCAAAACACCTCTGTGGGGCCGGCCTGTGGCTCACTCAGGAGAGTGCGGTGCTGATAACACCAAGGCCACAGGTTCAGATCCCATATAGGGATGGCCAGTTAGCTCACTGGGTGAGCGTGGTGCTGACAACACCAAGCTGAGGATTAAGATCCCCTTACCGGTCATCTTTTAGAAAAACAAACAAAAAATAAAAATAAACACCTCTGTGATGTTGGCATGAATTGCCCCTATTTTATAGATGAAGAAATTGGTGTTCAGATGGATTTTCATAAGGTCACATAGTTATATTTGGAAGTTTGAATAAAATCTTATTACAAACACTAAGGTCCAGAGTTTGGTCCTTGTACTGGCCAACTGCCAAAAAATAAAATAATAAAATCCTATTACAATTACCTCTAAATTACATTCAAATTATTTTGCTTTATTTTTAGGAATAATATCCTGTGTCTTGGCACTTAAAACTTAATTGATTGCCAGCCTCACTCATTAATTAAATGAAAGGAAGCATTCTTAAAATCAAAAGAGAAATGTATTATTATATGAAAGTATATACACTTTAACCCTTCCAGCCATAGAGGTTAACAAGGCTTTTTATGCCAATAATTTATTTATAATGGCATTTATATAAGAGGATTTTTCTTATAGTAAAATCTCGGAAGAAACATAAAATCTAATGGGAAATGTTAATTAGCATGAGTAAAATGCATGAGATCATGTGTAAAAGGATAATTCGTAAATAACTGCATTTGTAAATCCTATTCTGAGAGTGGGAGGTAATTACGGTTTCACTGGGAAGACTTGTTTGAGTAAGCATTGACCAGTCAGCCCACTGGCATTTGGAACACTGTTGGCAGAATTCCCTTATCCCCACCAGATCTGTGGTTAGGCCCTGGCACTGAAGGGGGAGGGCTGTACAGAGGAACAATGTCTTTGGTTTATGACAGGGAGTGAGTGCATTAAATAAGGGCAAACTCTTGACTGCCTAATTGACAGTGACTCATGCTCTGACCTCTGAGGAGACAGTCGTGTATTTCATACCATTGCCTCTAACATCTTTTTATCATAAATGTAATGATTGCTGAAAATGTACCATTCTGGGGGCAATCACTTCCTCAGCTCTCTAGTCTCCTACCAATTGCTGGCTAAGCCTAGAAACCAATGGGCTTGTTTCTGTTCCAGCGCCTGCAGAAAGCCCTGGTCATCTGCCTGCTGATGCACAGTCCCCATGCCTGCCATGCAGAGTAAGTGTAGTTCGTTATGATACCAGAGGAGAGGGTCTGGGGAGGCCTGAGAGCCAGCCTCAACCCACCCTGTCCTCTACTAGGTTCTTGACTCAAACACAGGAAAGCATTCAAGAGCACAGTCACAGCAGAAAGTGAAAACAGGTTTAATACAGAGAGAAATACAGACTTCACAGGGAAAGTGCGGCCTAGCTCCAGAGACTGAGCAGCAGCTGCAGGAAGTTTAATATAAAAGGAAGAAATATACACTTCACCGATGAAGTCCGGGCTGGCTTTAGAGTGAGCACAGCTCAAAAGTTAAGAAATAAACACCTCAGGTGAAGTGCGGGCTGGCTCCAGAGAGAATGAGCCATAACCCTGCCTTCTTCCTGCATTCACTTTTATAGTTTGGCTATCCATATATCTTCCTGCTATCTAATGAATATTCAGCTAAGCGGGTAGTTCCCATTTATGTAACCTAGTCTTTCACGTGCTCAGCTGGTCTCTTTGGAACATGTTCATTGGTCAAATTCCATCACATGCACCAAACACCCTTGGAATTGTCTAGGTTCTCTCTAGCACCTCCAGTGGAAGGTCATTTAAGAGATAAACTCCTTTTTTAAGGAGCATGGCTTGGCCACCGAGATTACATAAGTCTGCCCGCTGTGGTCTCAGTCTCAATTTGCTGGTGCCGAAAATAGATGCTACAGGCTACCACAGCTTAGGACTCCAAGGTGGGGCTTGAGTCCTAGGGGAGTGGTTTGAGATGCAGGGGAGTGGCCTGAAACCCAATCCCAGGGGACAGGACATCTCCTCAGTTATTGTCTTGGAGATCTGACAAACTGACCATAAAAACTGCTGCCCTATCCATTGTCTTTTTATAATAAAGGTGAGAGAAAAAGGGTGTAAGAATTTTCTGTCCCTTTCACTGATATTATTGATTTCCACAATATGACAAAATGTGTTTATACGTAGATAGATATATGGCTATGTAGAGGAATAGTAGCCCCCTCTCTCTCTGTCTCTCTCAGCAAAGAAAAAAAGATTGAAAAGAAACACACCAGGGCCGGCCCGTGGCTCACTCGGGAGAGCGCAGTGCTGATAACACCAAGGCCACAGGTTCAGATCCTATATAGGGATGACCAGTTCGCTCACTCGCTGAGCGTGGTGCTAACCCAAGTCAAGGGTTAAGATCCCCTTACCAGTCATCCTAAAAAAAAAAAAGAGAGAGAGAAACACACCAAATTGGTAAATAGTCATTGTTTCTGAGGGGTAGGTAATTTTTTTTTCTACTTCTTTGTTACTGTGCATTCTAAATGTTCCATACTGAGTTACTATACTTACATTTACAAAAATATATAAAATATCTTTCTGATATAGGTGTAAACCATACTATCCCTTTGGTCTGTGTGAAATGGTCTGATTAGCAAAAGCACTGATTTACCTTAAAACCAGTTCTGGGACTGAACATCCACTCAAAACTCCCCCCCATTGTAATGATGTTAAGAAGGTGGAAAATCTGACTATGGTATCTGAAACATGGGGCCTTTAAAGGTGATTGGATTGCATGGACTTCACTCTCACGAATGGATTAATCCATTCATGAAGTAATGGATTAATGGTTTAGTGGATTGTCACGGGAGGGGCACTGGTGGCTTTATAAGGAGAGCAAGTGAGCATGTTAACACGTGCTCTGGCCACTCTCACCATGTGATTCCTTCATAGCTACTGGACTCTGTATAGAGCACCAATCAAAAAGAAGCCCATCCCCAGCTGTGCCCCCCAGACCTTGGACTTCCAACATCCCAAACTGTGAGAAATAAATTTTATTTCTTTATATATTACTCAGTCTCATGTATTCTGGAACAGAAAACAGACTAATATAACCAGAAAGATGGGTTACTCAAGGCCCTATTTTTTCACAGATAAAATAAAGGATTGGTTCACTAAGAAAGTATATTTGGAAACACTCTTTAGGGAAAACTAGGAAGGTCAAAAAGATATTGCTTGAGTATGAAAAGGCAACATGCAAGATCACGGTGGTGATGGAATGTTCTGCATCTTGACTGCATCAATGTTGTTATCCTAGTTGTGATATTGTATCATAGAATAGCAAGTTTTGCATTGGGGAAAACTGAGTAAACGGGAGACACAATTCAAGCTTCAATGAGTTTTGGGGTGACATAATTCAATCCACTACATTCCACCCCAGGCCCCCCCAAAACTCATGCCCTTTACACATACAGATACACTCATTTCATATCCAAAATCTTAACTTGTTTCAACTCAAAAGTCCAAAGTTCAAAATCCTATCTGTGAAATTCAAAACAAATTATCTACTTCCAAGATACAATGGCAGGACAAACATAGGGTACATATTCCAATTCCAAAAGGGAAAAATAAGCCAAAATAAAGGCATAACAGGTACCAAACAAATCCAAAACCCAACAGGGCAGACATTAAATCTTGAAGCTGGTGAATCATGTACCTTGATTCCATGTTCAATGTCCTCTTCACGTTGGGTGTGGGGCTTGGGTCCCCAAGTCCTTGGGCAGCTCTGCTTCTACGGATTGCATCAGTGATGCTTTAGTTCTCACAGGCTGGCGTTACACGCTGGTAGTTCTGCAGGTCTGGGGTCTCCATGGCACTCCTGCTCTCAGGGCTCCACTTGGCATGGTGCTGTTGGGGTTTTTCTGCTGCAACTCCAGCCCCAGGTTTCTCATTGCTCTAGTGAAGGTTGTCTGTGGTGACTCCGCCCCTGGAACCAGATCTCTTCCTAGGCCCCCAGACTTTTCTGTACAACCTCTGAAATTGGGGCATATGCTCTAGCATTCTGCAAGCCTGCAGACCTAACACCACGTGGATGCCACCAAAGTTTCCAGCTTGTATTTTCTAAAGCTGCACATCCAGCCACAACTGGGGCCAATTTACCCACAGCTGGAGCAGCCAAAGCAGCTGGGGTGTGGTGCTAGAAGCAGCTTCCTGAAGTGGCCTTGAGCAGTGAGATTTTATCAGGAGTGGAATGTTGTGTATTGAATTATGTCCTCCCAAAACTCACCGAAGCTTGAATTGTGTCTTCCAAGTTTCATGTATTAGAAACTTATCCCCCACTGTGACTGTTAAAGACGGTAGGAAATCCTATTATGGTAATTGAAAGGTGGAGCTTTAAAGAGGTGATTGGATTGTAGGACCATGTAGTAGTGAATGGATTAAAAATGGTGGCCATGGGCATGGGTCTGAGGGCTTTAAAAGAAGAGGAGAGTCTGTCCCTCTCTGCTCTCTCTGCTTCCACCATCTTGCAATGTGAGACCCCTGGGTCACTGTCACCACCACCAGATGGACTTTGGACTTCCCAGACTCAGAAACCATAAGCAATAAATGTCGTTTTTCTTTATAAAGCACCCAGTTCATGTATTTTGTTATAAGCAACATAAACGGACTAATACCATCTTATACTTAGAAATCCCTAAAAACTCTACCAAAAAACTCTTATAACAAGTAAAAGAATTCAGTAAAGTTACAGGGTGCAAAATCAACATAGAAAAATCAGTAGTGTTTCTATACAACAATGAACTAGCTAAAAAAGAAATCAAGAAAGGGATCCTATTTACAATAGCTACCAAAAAATAAAATACTTAGGAATAAATTTAACCAAGGAGGTGAAAGATCTCTACAATGAAAACTAGAAAACACTGATGAAAGAAATTAAAGAGGACACAAAAAATCATGGATTGGAAGAATTAATATTGTCAAAATGGCCATACTATCCTAAGCAATCTACAGATTCAATGTAATATCTATCAAAATACCAATGCCATTATTCACAGAAAGAGAAAAAACAATCTTAAAATTAATATGGAACCACAAAAGACCCCAAATAGCCAAAGCAATCCTGAGCAAATAATAATAATAATTAAAAAGCCAGAGGCATAACACTGACTTCAAATTTCACTACAAAGCTGTAGTAATCAAAACAGCATGATACTGGCATAAAAACAGACACATGGACCAATGGAATAGAATAGAAAACACAGAAATAAATTCTGTTATTTACAGCCAACTAATCTTTGACGAAGACACCAGGAACATACATTGGGGAAAGGACAGCCTCTTCAATAAATGGTGCTGGGAAAACTGGACATCCATATGTAGAAGAAACAAACTAGGCTCCTAACTCTCACCATATACCAAGATCAACTCAAAATGGATTAAAGATTTAAACTATAAAACTATAAACTATAAAACTACTAAAAGAAAACATAGGAGAACACTCCAAAATATTGGTCTGGGCAAAAATTTCATGGAGAAGACTTCTAAAACACAGGCAAGAAAAGCAAAAATAGACATATGGGATTACTTCACACTAAAAAGCTTCTGCACAGCAAAATAAACAATCAACAGAGTGAAGAGGCAACAACAGAACAGGAGAAAATATTTGCAGACTACTCATCTGACAAGGGGTTAATATCCAGAATATACAAGGAACTTAAACAACTCAACAGCAAAAAAACCCCAAATAAACAAATCATCTGATTTTAAAATGGGCAAATGGCCTTAGTAGACATTTCTCAAAGGAAGACATACAAATGGCCAACAAGTATATGAAAAAATGCTCAACATCACTAATCATCAGGGAAATGCAAATCAAAACCACAATGTGATATCATCTCACCCCAGTTAGACTGGCTATTAGACAAAAAATAATAAATGCTGGCAAGGATGTGGAGAAAAGGAAACTCTTTTTTTTTTTTTTCCTTTTTGTCTTTTTTCGTGTCCGGCAACGGATCGCAACCCTCAGTGTTGCGCCCGTACCGGACCGGGAC
>NW_007726729.1:50244-67050 GCF_000696425.1 Galeopterus variegatus
CCTCGGGCGGGAGCGCCACCGCGCTCCCAAGCGGCACACTGTAGCAGTGCGCCACCAGGCTGGCCCGGAGAAAAGGAAACTCTTATACACTGTTGGTGGAAATGTAAATTAGTATAGCCATTTTGGAAAACTGTATGGAGGTTCCTCAGTAAACTAAACTACCATATGATCCAGCAATCCCACCGCTGCGTATGTGTCCAAAAGAAAGGAAATTAGCATACTGAAGAGATATCTGTACCCCCCCCCTCATGTTTATTGCAGAACAATAGCCAAGATATGGGATCAGCCTAGGTGTCCATCCATAGATAAACGGATAAAGAAAATGTGGTATATATACACAAAGGAATACTATTCAGCCACAAAAAAGAATGAAATCTTGTCATTTGTGGCAATATGGATGAGCCTGGAAGGCGTTATGTTAAGTGATATAAGTCAGGCACAGAAAGATAAATACCGCATGTTCTCACTCATATGTGGAAGCTAAAAAAAATAATAATAATAAGTTGATCTTTTAGAAGTAGAGAGTAGAACTGTGGTTACTAGAGGCTGGGTAGGGGAGCGGGGGAAAGGGGGATAAAGAGAGGCTGGTTAATGGACACAAGATTGCAGCTAGATAGGAAAAATAAGTTCTAGTGGTGTGCAACAGTGCTAGGCATCTATAATTAACAATAATTTATTGTGTGTTATCAAATGGCTAAAAGAGAGGAGATCAAATGTTCTTAACACAAAGAAATTATAGTTTTACAGTGATGAATATGCTAATTACTCTGATTTTTATCATCACACATTGAACACATGTATTGAAGTATAATTCTGTACCCCAGATTTACAGATTGTAAATATGTACAATCAATACATGTCAACTAAAACATAAATTCCTTTAAAAAGCAACAAAAAAAAAGTCAGCAAGGATTGTAAGAGATACAATATCTCAATACAACAGTCCTATATGGCCAGAAAAAAAAGGGCTAACGGGAGCTGGAGGCTTATAGTAGATTATTGCCAACTGAATTCAATTGCCAATCCCACACGCCAGCTGTTCCAGACATGTGACTCTAACTGAATCCATTACACAGACCAGTGGCACTTGGCATGCTGTCTTGGATGCTGCCAATGCCTTCTTTGTGGTGTCACTGGCTCCTGAGAGTCAAAAACAGTTCTCACCCTCATTGCAAGGCCTCCAATATACATTTGCAGTACTCCTCCAGGGTACTAAACTTCCCTGTCAACTGCCACTGGTGTGTGGGTCAGAAGTGCCCCTACCGTCTGGTATTTGTAGCTTTCATTATGTAGATGACAATGTCCTATTGTTTGGCAAACCGTAAGTGTCAATCTCAGTGGCCTTGAAGCTGATCATCCCTGACAAATTTCAGGAGCTAGCTCACTAAGTATAGTTTCTTAGGACTATGTGAGCAGATTTATGATGATCATTTATCCTGGTAGTCAGGGAAAAACTGCTGTCTCTTCAGTACCCACATCACTGTCACCAAAGAGGACACCTAGAACTTTAATGGACTCGTGGATAATGGAGACAGTATGCACCTTGCTGGGTGCTCTATTCGTCCCTTTGTATCAGCATACTGTGTGTGGGGTCCACCCATGCAGACCGCATTAGAGGCTGTCCAGCACGCCATGACACACTCCCTACCTTTGAGCTATAAGTTTCTGTGACATTATTTTGCTGATGGGAGCCTCTGGCAAAGGGAGTCAGCCTCCACCCAGAGTTAGTCCTTGGAATTTGGAATGTGTTGCCTCCATGACATGGTGACCACATACACCCATTTGAAAAGCAGCTGTTAGCTTGCTTCTGGGCTCCTGTCAAAACTGAAAGTCTGACCCATGGAAGCCTTGTAACTCTCCATCCTGTATTCCTATTCTGTGGTGGGTCAACTTAGACTCTGTGACTAACAAGGTAGGAAGGGCCTGACAAGCCTTACTTGTCAAATGGAAATGGTATATTCAAGAACGCAGCAGATCTGCCTCCCGTGGCATCTTGGTTTCACCTGAAAAAATAGCAGCTATTCCTTTAGGGGAAACTTAATCCCCATTCTGCCACCTGAAGCAAAGCTGCTGATCCAGTGTGGTCCATGACTCACAGTGGTTCCCATTAGTGCCTGGGCTTGGTTCACTGATGGTTTGGCTAAGCCGATACCTCATGGTGTCCACTGACCATTGTGTCATTCAACTTCAGCACCAGCTATGCAGAACCAAAAATAAATGGGGTCTTTCTACTCTATGGGCAGGAATCAAAGGCATTCTCATAACTCTGGCCAGTACTCCTGTATTAGTCCATTTCCATTGTGTATAATAAAATACCTGGAACTGGGTAATTTATAAGAAAACAAAATTTTTTGCTTACAGTTTCAGAGGCTGGGAAGTCCAAAGTCCAGAGAACACCTCTGGTAAAGACTTTCATTGGTGATGATTTCAGTGACACAGGATATCGCACTGTGAAAACAGCAGAGCAGAGAAAGAGAGAGACTTTCATGTGCTCTCCTTTTAAAGCCCTCAGAGCCATGCCCATGACCATTATTAATCCATTCACTATGGCATGGTCTTACAATCTAGCCTCACCTTTCAATTACCATAATAGGATTTCCTCCACCACCACCCCCCAACAGTTACAGTGGGGATTAAGCTTCAGTGACTTTAGGGGGGTCATTCAATCCACTACAGCTCCTTTTTTTTTTTTTTTTTTAAAATGACCGGTAAGGGGATCTCAACCCTTGACTTGGTGTTGTCAGCACCACGCTCAGCCAGTGAGCGAACCGGCCATCCCTATGTGGGATCCGAACCCGGGGCCTTGGTGTTATCAGCACCGCACTCTCCCGAGTGAGCCACAGGGCCGGCCCCCACTACAGCTCCTTTTGATGAAGCTAGTTATGTTTTCAATGACTCCCAGGCTGTTGTCAATGGCCTAGTTGCCATTTTGAGGACTATGGATTAAAGACAACTATCTTTGGGGTTATGTACTGTGAAACATGGAAACAAATTGTGGCTGCTGATCAAACCACCTGGACCATTTACATAGCAACGCACATAAAGGACCCATTCTCTGATAAGACCAACTGGGATCAAGCTGCCAATTGAGACTGCCCCTCCCAGACTGCCACCATTGCTGTTTCCACCCATCATCATATTGGACATGGCAGCACATCCACCATCACAGGACTCTACGTTTCTGATAGAGAGGCTCCTAATGCATGCGAGATTTGTGACTCCTGCCATAAGTTGGTTAATTTTTCTTATGGTGATGGAGGCCACATTGAAAAGGGTGTTGCCTCTGTAAAATCCTGGCAGATTGAATAAATTAAACCTTTGACCACTTCTAGGGGCTACCGGTGATGCCTCACCATTGCCGACACTTTTTTTAGATGACAGTGTTGCTATTGAACTATGAACAGCTGACTCAATCCACATCATTGTGGCCCTTCAAACTTATCTGTGACAAGCTTTTGGCTTTCTGGATGATTTGAAGTCTGACAATGGTATACCTTTTATCACAAAAGCTATTCAACAAAGTGCTGATAGTCAAGGTATTCAATGGACCTTCTGTGCTCCCTAAAATACACAGGATCTGATATTGACCATTGGAATGGCCTCCTCAAAACTCAACTCAAAAATATTTGCGGATGTTGATAACACCAAGGTCAAGGGTTCAGATCCCCATACCAGCCAGAGGCCAAAAAAAAAAAAAAAAAAGATTTCTGACTCAAACTCCCTGACCTTGTCCAGGTTCCTACACATGTCTAAGACAGTTTGGTCACTGAATGTGACTGTCCCCAGAAAATGATCATCTCCCCTCAGCTGCTTCCTAGGTATATCATGACAAAAGGGGAGAGAGACTTTCTTTTGAAATTCAGGATTCTACTCTGACTATTCTCGTGTAGGTCATGCCTTTCTTTCCCCTAAGAGCAACCCTAAACTGGCCTGGCTTGTACACTATCTAGGTGGCTACCAGTCTAACCTGGGGCCTTGGGGATTCTGGATTCTCCTGTTGGATTGACATACCCTAGATCACCAGGATTGTGGCCACTTGCTGAGTACATTGCTCACTGAGTCTCACTATGCTGGCCCACATGGGCCAAAATGGAGTATATAACAAGTCTCTGTAAGTTTTATAAAAATTCCCTTGTCCCTCTTGCACCCAAAAGGCCTGGGTGCAAATAAAGGTGAACAGAAGAAAGTTGTAACTATAGAATGGACACACTGATTTTTCAGTGGTGGGACATGGGAAGGGAATATCTCAGACCCTGGAGAGTGGGAGGGAGAGGACATTAATGTTCATTGTCTTTTGAAATCACCCTGGTCATCCCACAAGTGAAAATGCCCTGGTGCTTTAAGTGCATTGCCTTTAACTGACTGCTGGGGCCTGTCATTTCCCACCAGACAACTCTGAACAGGACTTGATCTCCATTCTCCTTACCTTGCCAAGAATTCTAATGGAAGCGGTGGAGGCTATTCCCAGTTCTTGCCATCCCATGCAATACACTTGCCAACACCTCTGGATGTCTTTCCCCTCCCGTTCTTGTAGGCATCACTCAATCATCCTATGGAGTAAACAAATGCCACCCAGATGGTGGCATGGAAGAAAAGGACAGGTTGAATGGACACTATCAGGTGGTCCCCCTGCTGTGGATTGAATGTTCCCCCAAAACTTATTTGAAGCTTGACCTCCACTGTAACAGTGTTAAGAGGGTGGGAAATCCTATTACGGCGATTGAAAGGAGGGGCCTTTGAGAGGTGATTTGGATCCGAGGACCTAGTGAATGGGTCGATCCATTCATGGAGTAATGGTTTGGTGATTTAATGGGTGGTCATGGGCATGGTTATGATGGCTTTAAAAGGAGAGCAAGTGAGTAGGTTAGCTCTCTCTTGCTTAGCCTGTTCTGGCCAGGTGATACCCTGGTTGCCACAAGATTCTGCAGAGTTCCCACGAAGAACAAGGCCCATACCAGATGTGTTCCCTGGATATTGGACTTCCCAGGCCCTGGAACTGTAAGAAACAAATTTTATTTTTTTATAAATTACCTAGTTTCAGGTATTCTGTTATAAGCAACAGAAACCAACAAATACATCCCCCCAAAACAAAGATTAGATTCAATTGTTCTACTGCACTGGAAACTCTAATGCCAACTAGCCAGCCAGGAGAACATGTTTTACACACTGTCAACCATAGTCCCCAAATGAGGCAGGTTCTGCCTGAGGGAAACCAACAATTGTAAACAACACTTTTTTTCCTAGGGCACCATCTGCATCCCAGAGACTGTAATTCTTATGTGGAAGCCAGGCATTAACTTGCCTTTTCCTGGAAACACGGTGACAAACACAATAGGCATAGTTATAAAAGAACTCAGGGTATTTAAGGAAACAAAACTTTAGCTCTGAAAGACATTCAGATAACTTCTGTTCACTGGCCAGGATTGCTAAGGATGATAGAATCGCCCTCCTTGTTCAATTGCTAACACATTGTACTGCACCTGGAGTGATGCCTGGAGCCAAGAGGAAAGGTCAAAACAGAAAAAGCAGGCCACCTGGGTTCCCAAGGTAGACACTAACGGTTTGTTCGATTGGCTTCAACTTGAGCCTGGGACTCTGGGGTGGGGGATATGATTGAGGTCGGCACTGTAAGTTGGCCTCATCCTGGTGCTTAAAGTCCTGTTAATAGTAACTTTAATGAAATGCTGTATGAGATAATTTGAATGGATTTGGATTTAGCCTCTGTCATCAGATTAGTCAATATGGCCAATGGAGTGGGGTAATCATGGGAAAATTTACCAGAAGTTGAGACGGTTGGGTTGAATGATGGTCCACAAAAAGATATCTCTATGTCTTAATCCTCGGAACCTGTGAATGTGACCTAATTTAGAAAAAGAGTTTTCACAGATTAATTAAATTAAGGATCTCAAAATGAGATTATGATTATTCTAGATTATCTAGGTAGGCACTAAATCCACTGAAAAATGTCCGTGTAAGAGACACACAGAAGAGAGACACAGGAGTTAAGAGGCGAAGGCCATGGGAAGAAGGAAGCAGAGATTGGAGTGATTTAGCCACAAGCCAAGGAACACCGGGAGCCACGAGAAGACTGAGAAGAGGCAAGGAAGATTCTCGTCTAGAGTCTTTAGAGAGAACATGACCATGCAACAGACTCCTCCACAACTGCATGAGAAAAGTTAATGTCGTTTTAACCTCCCCAGTTTGTGGTGATTTGTTATGGCAGTTTCAGGAAGCCAACACAACAGTATTGAAACGAGGGTTGCATATCGTTGGGAGAAATTTTCTCCATGGGTCTGTCATGTTCCCATACATCTCACAAGCAAGACACTGACTCCCCTTTTTGTTCTGTATTATCTTTTCTTTTCTTTTTTTTTTTTAAATATGACCGGTAAGGGGATCTCAACTCTTGGCTTGGTGTTGTCAGCACCACGCTCAGCTAATGAGCCAACCAGCCATCCCTATATAGGATCCAAACCCGTGGCCTTGGTGTTATCAGCACCACACTCTCCCGAGTGAGCCACGGGCCGGCCCCTTCAGCTACTGCTATTACTCTGAGTAATAAACTGTCTTTCCTCTCTAACTCCAGGAGTCTCCTAACTTCTAACAGCACCCATGAAGCTGTGGCAGATTAACTTGTTAGACTCTTCAGTTATTGACAGATGTTATTCTTTAATCTTTTGCAATTAGGCAATGAGTACCATTTTAGCTCTCTCCCCACCTCCTGTAAATGCCTAATTTAAGCAAATCCTTCTCTTAAAATTCTCTAAAATTATGTTAACGTTATTGGTCAAAAAGCAGAAATTGTAAAGAAATTGGTCTGCTACAACATTTTACATTTTCATCAGTTAGGGAAGGGGACTAAAAAGAGGAAGATTTTTGCATCTGAAAGCTGCCACATCCAGGAGTGGAGACATTGACAAACACATGAACATGAACAAATTTCATTATCTTTATGAAGTCATATAGAGTCAAGAATGCTTTAGTTGGAATATATCATCCCTACTTGTCACCTCCAATTAGATGAAGAGCTGATTTGTGGACAACTTTTCTTCAGGCTAGAGACACATATTCCACTAAGATCTGCCCCCTACCAGCCCCAGATAGCTGAGATAAGGGATCTTTGTGGTGTAAGCTGAAATTTACGAAATGACTAATTGGTGCCATTTGTGGTTAGATGTTGCAAATACATCATTATCAACAAAGCTGTCATCATTCGAACCTAGGCAGGAGAAAGGAATAGGAAGGATGTGTTGGTTAACAAGCCTAAGCCGGTCAGGGCAGGCTGTAGGCAAAGCCATGAAGCTGTTTGTCTCAGCACCACTCACTCCTTTTCTTCTTTCAGTACCTTTCACCAGCACCTTCAGGCTGTCATCTCCAGTGCCAAAGCTCCCGTCCTCCCCTAATCCCTACCACACCATTCTAACGTGACTGTCCAGGAATTTCAAAATTGTCACTGTTGCAAACCAACCATCCCTGTTCATCTTTCCTCGCTTTCCAATTAAATCACTCATGGATAGCCCCAGAAGACCAGCTGACAGCATTATAGACTGAAAGCCATCTGCTAAATTCTGGAAAACTGCATCTTTGATGAGATGAATTGAGAAATAAATTTCTTTTCTTTTTTTTTTTTTTTTTATAGGGATGACCGGTAAGGGGATCTTAACCCTTGACTTGGTGTTGTCAGCACCACGATCAGCCAGTGAGCTAACCAGCCATCCCTATATGGGATCCGAACCCGGGGCCTTGGTGTTATCAGCACCGCACTCTCCCGAGTGAGCCATGGGCCGGCCCGAGAAATAAATTTCTATGTTGTGTTCACTCTGCCTTTTGCACTGAAGAAAAAGGGAGGGCAATAAAGAAGCAGGAAAAGCTTTAGGTCTTGCTACAATTTTCCCTTAG
This sequence comes from Galeopterus variegatus, assembly GCF_000696425.1. Lineage (NCBI taxonomy): Eukaryota > Metazoa > Chordata > Mammalia > Dermoptera > Cynocephalidae > Galeopterus > Galeopterus variegatus. The sequence goes on from NW_007726729.1 coordinate 58,144, forward strand.
CTTTGGGGTAAGGAGGATGCAATAACTGGAGGGCCAGACGGCCACTCCATATGGCAGAATGCAATTCTAAGACACAAATACTGTGCCACTTGCCCACATGACTCCTCTCAACACATTCATTCCTTGACTTCCATTCCTCTAGGCCACATGGCTGAGAGTGGAGAGTCTGGGAGCTTTAGGACTTCAGAAAAGGCTTGAAGGCAGTGGCGGCAGTGCAAGTGAGTGGTGCCTTTGTTTATTAACCCTTTCTAAAATGGAGAGACAAATCAACCACTCTCAACCAACACCAGATTTAATGAAAGAAGTTACGATTGTATTTATCAAGAGTCCTTCGGTCATAAACCTAAATCAAAATAGTTCAATTAAAAATGGATTTACTAAGGTGGCCAGTTAGCTCACTTGGTTAGCACATGGTGCTGGTAACACCCAGGTCCAGGGTTTGATCCCTGCACCAGCCAGCCACATACACGAAAAAGGATTTACTGTCTACTGACTCAAAGTCTAGGGGTAGAGTACATACCAAAGGCTCAAGAAACTCCAGTGATGTCAGCAGGTGGCCCCCTCTCTTTCTGTGCCTCTGCCTCTCTCTCCCCTCTGATTTTCTCTGGCAGCTTCCTTTCTTGCACTGCATGTGGGTATCTTCACTGTGGTGGAGCATCAGAGAACTCAGGCTTCTATCATCCCAGCTCAGCAATTCTACATTGAAGAGGGTGGTTCCCTGCAAGTACTTATAGATAAAACCCAAGATAAGGACTTTCGTTTCCAGCTTAGGTCACATACCCACTTGGGGACAACTTTCTGAACTAAGAATGGGCAGGACTGGGTCACATGCCCAATCCTGTACAGTAGTAGCCTCATCACTACTACATGGAATGAGGAATGCTAAGCTCCCCAAAGGACCGTGAATTGGGGAGAGTGGGGAAGGGGTAGGGAATGGAAATCCTAGCCAGACCTAACAATAGATGTTGCTTCCAAAGGCTCTTGCAGACACAGCTCTGACATGGCTGTGAAGCTAGGTACACTGACATCTAAACAGATCATTGCCCAGGCAGTTCACCACTTAATCACACATCTGTTCTAGATTTACTTTGCCAGTCTCTGGAGTTTGGGCCAGTTTCCGATCACTAGTGTCTGAGGAAAGCATTTCATAGCACTAGGTCATGTGGAACTGAGTCCCTTATAAGCTTCAAAGAGGCCAGGGCCCTTTAAGCATTGCTTAATATTGATTTTTATACCTTATGTCACACCTATGGATAGTCATTTGGATAGGGGCAGTAAATATGCAGCATTCATTTTGCACTCCTCACACCCATGCCTCTAGCAGATATATCTAACTAAATAATCAGAGACTTCTTTTCACTAAGCAAGAAAGGGACTCTGAATTGTTCTCCACTAAGTTCTCCAGGCAGCCATTCCTGACCAATTGGAGTTGGTATGTAAGATGAGACTCGTTATCGCAAAGCTGTGGTGTCACAAGCTAGTTAATGGATCATCTCTTTTTATTATGACTTGGCCAATCAGCAGAGGGAGGACCTATATGAAATTCCCATTGGCAAAACTGCATAAAGACTTTACAAGATTGAAAAAGCAGTGCAAGCCTGTGCTCTCTGGGGGCTATGGCAAGTGCTGAGCATTGTGGGAAAAGCCTCTCTGATTAAGACACTGTGTGAAACACGCACACTGGAAGGAAATGTAACCTTTCGGGCACAATAGTGTTATTCAAGGTAACAGACATCCAGTGGATACCCAGATATTTTCCAACAGACAATATACACATAATGCTTCCAGATTTTTTTTTACTTAAGGATGAATAAACTGAAGTAACAACAATATAGGGACTATAAAAGTTCAAAAAAGTATGAACAGCGTGGCCCTGACGATGCAGAGCAAATACATACTTTGAAAGAAGGTTTATAATAGACAAAATGGAAGTCAACTTTGAAAGCAGCTTCTTCGCAATCTCAAACAATTACGAAAAAAATAAACTTTAAAACATGATATAGAAGATACAAAAACAAAACAAAACAAAACCCAACAGATAGGATGCACGTTGAGATAAAAATGGGATTGGATGAAAAGGATAAAACAAAAGTAAAATATAATCAAAATACTTATGAAGGCACTACAGAGCAGAACCAGCAGTGTAGAAAGTGGAATTTGGAATGTAAGACAAATTTAAGAATCTTTCTAAAAACACAAAGGGAAAAGGACACAGATGATTTGAACAAAACAATTCACAAGCTTCGGTTAATGTGTACAAACCTGAAGTGGGTCCAGATAGTTTTATAAATGAGTTCAACCAAACATTTAAGGAATAGATCATCTTTATCATGTATATACTGTTTTGGAGAACAGAAAAACAGAGAAAGTTTCCTACCTCATTTTTTGAAGCTGTAAATATTTTCAATATCAAAAACGGCAAGAGAAAAGAAAATTATAGACCAATTTTACTAGTAAACATAGGCTTCAATAATACTAAATAAAATGTTAGTTCAGCAAATCATGCAAAGTGTAAAATGATAACATAACACGACCAATTGCAAGGATGTAAGGATGTTTTCACATTAGACAGTCTAATATAATTCAACACATTACCAGGTTAAAGACTATCAATCATCTGAGTGAAGCAGAAACCACACGACTGTAGATAAAATTCATCATTCTAGAAGGGAATTTTCTTCAAGTGATGAAGAGTATCAGTCAAAAATCTACATCATACATGATACTTAATGTTGAGATGGTAAATCTTTCCTTTTAAAAATGAGATTTAAAGAATGCTATCTATCAACATATCTGTTCGACATTGCATTGGAGATCGTAGTTACACAATAAGAGAAGGAAAAAATTAGAAGGGATAAGGACTAGAAAAAAAGCTAAACTGTCATTATTCACAAATAACAATTTCTACATAGAAAATGCAAGATAATCTGTAGAAAAGTAGTAAAAATGCATGGAACACTTCACATGTGATATATCAGTGTGTGCATGTGTGTACCATACAGACACTTAGTGAATAATATCAAATGCCTACCTATGCCAGGCGCTGTGCTACATGTGGCATATAGAGTAGTTTGCAATCTAGTGAAAAAAATGGGCGGTTAAACAAAAAGATAATAATACAGTGAGATAAGTGTCATTATAGGGGAAGAATCTGAGAATGTAGCAGGAGTCTTAAATCCTGTGCAGAGAAAGGCAAGGGGTCAAATAAAGAGTCAAAATATGAGCTGAGGTCTGAAAGCTGAAAAGCATTTAGACAGAGAGCCTGGGGAAGCGTGTTCCAGTGAGCAGAGCCATTCCGAGGTGCGAAGGGCAGCACGTGGTTACAAAGGTCTGTTCGGCAGAGGTGGGGAGACTGCAAAGTTCTGAGCGGACAGAGATGACGTGGCAGCCGTGAGCTGAAGAGGCTCAAAAGAGGTGAGTAGTTTGAGCATTATCCTAAGGACAACAGGAAACCATCCAAAGCATTTAAGCAGTTTGCATTCTAGAAAAACTACTGTGTCTGCAGTGTGTGGAATGAATGTTGAGAGGTGAGCCAGTCTGGAGCTAAGGAGACTGGCTAAGCAGAAAGTGCAGTAATCCAGGCAAGAGGTGATGGTGCCCTACACAAGCGTAGCAGCTGGGAGGAATTGGATGGATTGGGGATGCATTCAGAAGATAGGGTCACAGGATTAGGAGATTGCATAATGCATAAGGGAGGAATAACATTCAAGTTTTGGGATATACCAAAGACTGTAAGGAAATGCACCAAAATGTTTAAATTATCTCTCAGTTGTAAATTATGCATGATTTTTCTTTTCTTTATTTTTTCTTTTTATTTCTAAGTCTTCTATAAAGTATTTTATACTTTCATTAGCAGGAAACGGTTATGAATAACTATTTTCTTGTTTTTGTTTTATTTATTTATTTATTTTTGGTGGCTGCCAGCACAGGGATCAAACTCTTGACCTCGGTGTTATGAGTAGCATGCTCTAACCAACCAAGCTAACTGGCCAGCCCCTTATTTTCTTGTTTTTAACATCTATTCCTTAGGACTTAGCTCTCCTCTAGGAAAACTATTATAACCCATGCTGACAGAATAATGGGCTGGCCATGTGCTATTCTCCCATGTTAAATACTGTGCTTTTTATTGGTGGTTTCTGATGGCAATTTGTTATACCAAAGAACCACATGTTTTAGAAGCTAGTAAGTAATAAGAAAAAGTAGGAAAAGCCCATGCTTTGTAGAAACAAGGACCTCTACTGCTTACCAGTTCAGAGTTTTGGGGGAAGTCACCTAACCTCTCTGGAAATACCACCTATCACACTTTCACTGTCAAGTGTAATAATGTGTGTGAAAGCACTTGTCACACACCATACACATTTAGTAGTTATGTGGCATTGCCTACAGGGTAAATTTCAAACTACTTTGCTGACATTTAGGACCTTACCTGAAATTAACCCTCCAAATCTATCTTTTCACACTTCACTCTTCTGTTAAATACTCCCTATAATTATTATACTTCATTTTCTCAACCCCCCATTACTCTGAGTATTTGCAGAGACCAAGGTGGTGGTGCATATATTGTCAAGATGAAGCCATATAGTTTAGGAGATCATTTGCCCTAGTTTGCGTATTGTCCTGGCATCTTATGCATTTTACATCTATCTTGAATATTTCTGTCCTACTTGGTCTGATAAATTGCATATCTGAATCCCTTGGGGCTCAGACATTAGAAAAATTATCTTTCTCTGAACTTCAGCTTACTCATCTGTAAATTGAAGGTAATAATATCTACCATGTGGTGATTAGAAGTTAATATTCAATGAGTGACTGGCATATAGTATGTGCTCAGTAAATCAGTACTATTATTCCAGAGTGCTGTTGTAATTTTAGTGTGGTGATTTTGTATTTTCCAAAGCAAACAAACAAAAATGCACTATTGTCATCAACATGATAAACTTTTTGGTGAAGAAGGCATAAAGATTTACATTTACAATAATATTTTACATATTTTTATATACTATACAATGTTCTGTGCCCAGTCTGTATAATTCTTTCAAGAATGCACTGGATTTAACCCAACTAAAGGCCAGCCATTCATTCAAAAACAGAAGTCCCCAAAATCTTAAGCATCCACTGAATAAATTATCTAAGAGAAAACTCCATCCTTTCACCCATTGCTCCTCTCAACACATTTTGCAGTTCACTCTAGGATTTTAGATGTGACAAACAAAACTCAGTGAAGCTTTGGGGAAAGGAAAGGTGGAGCGTTAACAATCACACAAACATCTATCCATCAACCTTCATACCTTCCTGCTATAGGATGACGAACACTGTCAATTAATCTGTCCCCTGGGAAGTACAGAATAAAAAGCATTACATAAATAAAAGGTCATATTAAAATTACCTTTCACCCTAGTGCGCACAGAGCAGGGAGAAGTCCAACAGGGGAGGTGGAAGCTCCGCAGAGACCACACGCCCTGCAGTGCTGCTGCTGCACGATCCAGCAGGTAGGCCTCACCACCGCTACCCGTCTCCATCCCCAGCCTGGCCCAGTGCGCATGGAGCAGGGAGACGTCCAGAAGGGGAGGCAGAAGCTCCACAGAGACCACACACCCTGCAGTGCCACCACGCAACCCAGCAACCCCACCCAGTGTAAGCGGAGCAGGGAGACATCCAGCAGGGAAGGTGGAAGCTCGGCAGAGACCACACACACTGTGGTGTCACCGCATGACCCAGCAGCCCGGCCAGGTGCATGCTGACCAGAGAGGTGGCTCCCCGGAGAGGCCCAAGACCTGAGGCAACCACACACGTGAGGCACTAGTGGCCAACTGAGCAGACACTGAGGTGGCCATACCAAATTGGCAAACCCAGCAACATCCTAGCCAGACAATAGTGTCAAACCTGTGGACTGTGAAACCCCCTGCCACAATAACTAAACATCAAAGGAAAGACACCAGAAATATGAAAAATCAATAAAGTAGACCACCAAAGGGTAATAACTCTCAAGCTTTAGATTCTATAGAACAAGAAGCCCTTGAAATGACTGACAAGGAATTTCGAGTGATAATTCTAAGGAAACTGAATGAGATACAAGAAAACTCAGCTAGTAAACATGATGAAATGAGGAAAAGTATACAGGACCTGAAAGAAGAAATGTATAAGGAAATCAATGCCCTGAAAAAGAACATAGCAGACCTTGCCAAACTGAAGAATTCATTCAATGAAATAAAAAACACAACAGGGAGTTTAACCAGCAGGTTTGCAGAAGTAGAAGAGAGAACTTCTGACATTGAAGATGGGCTGTTTGAAATAACACAGGCAGGCAAAAAAAAGAAAGAAAGAAAGAAAACAGAATTAAAGGCATTGAAGGAAATCTGAGAGATATATCAGACAACCTTAAGCACTCAAATATCCAAGACATAGGTATTACAGAAGGGGAAGAAAAAGGAGATTGCATTGAAAACATACTCAACAAAATAGTGGCAGAAAACTTCCCAGGTATAGGAAAAGTCACAGATCTTCAGATCCACGAAGCTCAAAGATCACCAAACATATTCAACCCAAAAAGGTCTTCTCCAAGACATGTTATAGTCAAATTGGCAAAACTCAAAGACAAAGAGAGAATCTTAAAAGCTGCAAGAGAGAAGCATCAAATCCCCTATAAGGGAGCCCCAATCAGACTAACATCAGACTTTTCATCTCAAACCCTAAAAGCCAGAAAGGAATGGGGAGATATATTCAAAATACTAAATGACAGAGATTGCCAGCCAAGAATACTCTACCCTGCAAGGCTTCCAAAATGAAGGGGAAAAAGTATATTTCTCAGACAAACAAAAACTGCAGGAGTTCACTACCACACGACCACCCTTACAAGAAATTCTCAAGGGAGTACTGGGTTTGGTACCTGAAAAATAACTACCACTGCCATAAAAACCCAAGAAAAATCAAAACCCAATAGTAAAATAAAAATGGCACTCATGAAGAGAAAACAATCAGCAAAAAGGCTATCTACAAGCCAAGAAACCAACAAATACAGAAAACAAACAGTAAATCAGAAAGAAAAGAACAAAAGACATGTAAGACATCCAAACAATAATCAATAAAATGCTAGGAATAAATCAACACTTTTCAAAAACAACTCTTAATGTAAAAGGCTTAAATTCACCAATCAAAAGACAAAGACTGGAGACTGGATTAAAAAGGAGGACCCAACTATATGCTGCCTTCAAGAGACCCACCTCACCCAAAAACTCTCACATAGACTAAGAGTGAAAGGATGGAAAAAGATTTACCATGAAAACAGAAATGAAAAACGAACTGGAGTAGCTATTCTTATATCTGATAAAATAGACTTTAAACTAAAAACCATAAAAAGAGATAATGAAGGACACTACATAATTCCAGCAAGAAGACATAACAATCATAAATATATACGCACCCAATGTCGGAGCAGCCAGATTTATAAAACAAACTCTATTAGACCTAAAGAAGGAAATAGACACTAATACTATAATATCAGGGGACCTGAACACCCCACTGTCAATATTGGATAGATCATCTAGGGACAGAATCAGCAGAGAAACACAAGATCTAAACAACATACTAGACCAATTGGACTTGGCAGATATCTACAGAACATTCCATCCAATAACCTCAGAATATTCATTCTTCTCATCAGCACATGGATCATTCTCCAGGATAGATCACATACTAGGTCACAAATCAAGTCTCAACAAATTCAAAAAAGTTGGAATTATCCCATGTATTTTCTCAGGCCACAATGGATTAAAATTAGAAATCAATAACAAACGAGATTCTGGAAACTATACAAACACATGGAAATTAAATAGCACTCTACTTAATGACATATGGGTCCAAGAAGAAATAAAACAGGAAATAAAAAAACTTATTGAGACTAATGAAAATAATGATACATCATACCAAAACCTGTGGGATACTGCAAAAGCAGTACTAAGGGGGAAATTTATCACATTAAATGCTTACTTAATGAATTCTCCAGAATAGAAAGATGGCAAGTGAACAACCTAACACTTCACCTTAAAGAACTAGTAAAACAAGAACAATCCAAACTCAAAGTTAGCAGACAGAAAGAAATCATTAAGATCAGAGCAGAACTTAATGAAATTGAAACCCAAAAAACAATACCAGAGATCAACAAATCAAAAAGTTGTTTTTTGAAAAGATAAATAAAATCGACAAACCATTAGCTTGGCTAACTAAAAAAAGAAGAGAAAAGATTCAAATAACACAAATTAGAAATGAAAAAGGTGATATTACAACTGATACATCTGAAATACAAGGAATCATTCGAGACTACTATAAACAACTATATGCCAACAAATTTGAAAATCTGGAGGAAATGGATAAATTTCAGGGCACACACAAGCTCCCAAAACTGAGCCAAGAAGATACAGAAAGTCTGAACAGACCAATAACAATAAAGGAGATTGAAGCTGTTATCAGAAGGCTCCCAACAAAGAAAAGCAAGGACCAGATGGATTCACAGCAGAATTTTACCAAAAGTTCAAAGAGGAATTGATACCGATTCTTTACAAACTATTCCAAAAGATTGACACAGACGCAAAACTTCCAAACTCATACTATGAAGCAAACATCATCCTGATACCAAAACCAGGTAAAGATACAACGAAGAAAGAAAACTACAGACCGATATCCTCAATGAATATAGATGCAAAAACCCTCAATAAAATATTAGCGAACAGAATACAACAACACATATGTAATATCATTCACCACGATCAAGTGGGATTCATCCCAGGGATGCAAGGTTGGTTCAATGTATGCAAATCAATAAATGTGATACACCATATTAATAAAATCGAATACAAGGGCCATATGATCATCTCTGTAGATGCTGAGAAAAGCATTTGATAAAATTCAACA
>NW_007726729.1:67060-67933 GCF_000696425.1 Galeopterus variegatus
ACATCATCCTGATATGAAAAACAGGTAAAGATATAGTCAAAAAATAAAACTACAGGCTGATTTCCTTGATGAATATAGATGCAAAAACCCTCAATAAAATATTAGCGAACAGAATACAACAACACATATGTAATATCATTCACCACGATCAAGTGGGATTCATCCCAGGGATGCAAGGTTGGTTCAACATATGCAAATCAATAAATGTGATACACCATATTAATAAAATCAAACACAAGGACCATATGATCATCTCCATTGATGCTGAAAAAGCATTTGATAAAATTCAACAATCATTCATGAGGAAGACCCTCTATAAGTTAGGTATAGATGGAAATTATCTCCACATAATTAAAGCCATATATGATAAACCCACCGCCAATATCATCCTGAATGGGGAAAAGCTGAAAGCTTTTCCTTTAAGAACAGGAACCAGACAAGGATGCCCACTCTCACCACTCCTATTCAACATAGTGTTGGAAGTACTAGCCAAAGCAATCAGAGAAGAGAAGGAATAAAGGGTATCCAGATTGGAAAAGATGTAGTCAAACTGTCCCTGGTTGCAGATGACATGATCCTATATATCAAACAGCCTAAATCCTCTACAAAACAACTCTTGGAGTTGATAAAGGATTTCAGCAAAGTAGCAAGATACAAAATCAACACACAAAAATCAGTAGCATTTCTTTTCTCCAATAGTGAACATGCAGAACAAGAAATCAAGAAAGCCTGCCCATTTACAATAGCCACCAAAAAAATAAAATACTTAGGAATTGAGTTAACCAAGGATGTGAAAAATCTCTATAACGAGAACTACAAACCACTGCTGAGAGAAATTAGAGAGGATACAAGAAGATGGAAAGATATCCCATG
>NW_007726729.1:68382-79476 GCF_000696425.1 Galeopterus variegatus
TGCATTTCCCGGATGCTGAGTGATGTGGAGCATTTTTTCATATGTCTGTTAGCCATTCGTATATCTTCCTTTGAGAAATGCCTATTTGCTGAGGAAGAGACTGCCTCTTCAGCAAATGGTGCTGGGATAACTGGATATCCATATGCAGAAGAATGAAACTAGACCCATACCTCTCACCATATACTAAAATCAACTCAAAATGGGTTAAAGAATTAAATATACCCCCTGAAACAATAGAACTTCTTAAAGAAAACATAGGAGAAACACTTCAGGAAGTAGGACTGGACACAGACTTCATGAATACGACCCCAAAAGCACGGGCAATGAAAGGAAAAAAGAAACAAATGGAATTGTATCAAACTAAAAAACTTCTGCACAGCAAAAGAAACAATTAACAGAGTTAAAAGACAACCCACAAAGTGGGAGAAAATATTTGCCAAATATACATCTGACAAAGGATTAATATCCAGAATATACCCCAGTTAGGATGGTTAATATCCAAAAGACTGTAAATGATAAATGCTGGTGAGGTTGCAGAGAAAAAGGAACTCTCATACATTGTTGGTGGGACTGCAAAATGGTGCAGCCTCTATGGAAAATGGTATGGAGGTTCCTCAAACAATTGCAGATAGATCTACAAGATCACCCAGCTATCCCACTGCTGGGAATATACCCAGAGGAATGGAAATCATCAAGTTGAAGGTATACCTCTTCTCCAATGTTCATCGCAGCACTCTTTACAATATCTAAGAGTTGGAACCAGCCCAAATATCTGTCATCAGATGAGTGGATATGGAAAATCCATCTACACAATGGAATACTACTCTGCTATAAAAAAGAATGAAATACTGCCATTTGCCACAGCATGGATGGACCTAGAGAGAATTATATTAAGTGAAACAAGTCAGGCACAGAAAGAGAAATATCACATGTTCTCACTTATTTGTGGGAGCTAAAAATAAATAAATAAATACATAAAAAAATGGGGGTGGGGAGGGAAGAGGGCATAACATTACAATTCCTTGAAGTTGATATGACAAGCAAACAAATATGACGTTGTTGGGAGGGAGAGGGGAGAGGACGGAGGGAGGGAGGTTTCGGTGATGGGCCACATAATCAACCACATTGTATATTGACAAAATAAAATAAAATTAAAAAAAAAAAAAACCTAGGAAAAAAAGTTACCTTTCACCCTTTCAAACATTCAGACTATGAACTGGGCCTCAAAGCCTTCAGAAGCTACTTCCTTCCCTGGGATAAGACAGTGGCAGTAGCAGCAGCTGTCAAGTGCTTCAAAGGGCTGGGCTGAGATAAGGCCCAGGGATATCTCAAACTACACCAGCCTGTCATCCAGGAAGACCAAGGACTTGGAGGTGTTGATTGACTCTTAGCAGCAAGGGTGGTCCAGGGCTGGACTTCTGGGGCAACGTGAAATTTTTCAACTCTCCTTTGGGAGAAACAAAAATTTTTTTTTTTGCCTTTTCCAAGACTAGGGAAGCAAAATTCTATTGTCCATTTTTCCTAGGAATTCTTCAAGAAATAGTGTGCTGCAGATGTTTTTGCAGCCTGCCTTGTTTTTTCCAACCCAGAAGCATGTTCACAAAGAGGGTGGAACTATACAGGTACACGTGATGATAGAAAAACTCCAAAGAATCATTCAGTATAAACATGACCTTACTTGCTTATGCAAAAATGTTCCTGTAGATTCTCTTTCCCAGGGCTGATTTAGCCTTATCTCATGGCAAAATAATTCCTTTCTCTATCTCTGGGCAGCACTGTGAAAATATGTCAAATTAATCCATTGACATGGCCGTAGCGATCTTATTCTCATGTTTTTTCTAAGCTATAGGTTGTCTTGCTCATAATCTACTTGGGTAATTTCAAGAAATTATTTCACTTTTTGTTTCTTTTTATACCTTCTGATGTGTTTCTTTGACATTTAAGAAAATAATCGATTTACAAACAGGAGTGGTTTGCAAGTAGATTTTTTCTTAGAGGAAACATTTGCAATGTAGGCTGCAAATTAAGATAATCAGAGGCACTGTTGTCCAGAGATGAAGCTGAGGATTTTAAATGTTTGGGGGACTTTATATAGAGCTTTCGAGACCCTGCAAACTATGTCTTCATTTCACTTCTATTTTTAGAGTTGGAAGGGTGAAGACACTTGTCTATAAAAAATGAAATGAGATCCTTGAGAATTAGATGTCAGTGGGTCTCCAGTAGAGTACACTCTGCAGGAGCAACACAAGCATGCCTGTCACATTTCCAGGCAATGAGTCCGAGGTGTTTGGCTGCAATTCAAGTGAACATGTCACTGGCCTGGAGCCAGAGTCATGAGCTGCAGAAGCCATTTGCACTTTGGACTGCCTGGAAAGTGCAATGGATTTTGAAGCATGCACATACAGGTTATCTCTCTAGAGTTCACGTACTCTCTACCTGAACTTTAAAATCATATGTGCTTGCTTTCTCTACTCAGTAAATTTAGGCATATTCCCATTTCTGTACTTCAGTTTTTAACAGAAGAATTGAAGTAGTACCTATATACTTATATTTCACTTAAGGAAAGCATTTGAAAGGATTTTATTAATTTATGAGCTGAAAAATCACATAAACTGTTTTATAGTTCCTTGGGTAAGACATGATGTACAGAGATGACATTTTACATTCATCAGAAGCCTGACAAGCAAGTCCTCTGGTTTTGATATCTCTTTATTTTGCCACATCATGAAAAGACAAATGGATGGAATGTTTAAAAAATGCAGGCTTTAGAGACAAAAGCAGCTTTATTGCTTATGAACTGTGTGATGTCTGGTAAGCTGTTTTATTTCTTTGTGCTTACCTGTTTATTGGGGATAATAACACAGAACCTCGTTAGGTTGTGGTGAGAATCACATGATAACACCTGGCATATGATGGGCAGTCAGTAAATGTTAGGTTCCTCTTTTTACCCCAAGTTGACCCAACAGCTCTGGAAGATGTTATTTCAGCCCATTCATTAAACATAAAGTAAAAACTAAATGATCCTCTTTGAACACCAGAAATGCCTAAGCACAAAGATAACTCCCATCATGTGTTCAGTGTTGTTAAACACACTGAGGAACATTTCAAAATTATAAAATATATAGAAAACACAATAATAGAAAGATAAGTAATCCAGTTAGTCACAATATACCAAAAACTCCTACAACTCAACAACAAAAATACCAACAACCCAATTAAAAAATGGACAAATGATCTGAATAGACATTTCATCAAAGAAGATAGTCAATAAGTGGAGAGTGGGGGAAGAAGATAGCCAGTAAGAATGAGAAATATGCCCAACATCACTGGCCAACAGGGAAATGCAAATCAAAACCACAATGAGATTCCAATTCACATCCACCAGGATGGCTATAATCTAAAAAATAGATAAGCATTGGCAAGGGTGTGGATAAATTAGTACCCTCATATACTGCCTATGAGAATGTAAAATCATGCAGCCACTTTGGAAAACAGTGTAACATCTCCTTAAAAGGTTAGATATAGAGTTACCATATGACTCAGCAATCCCACTCCTAGCTATGTATGTAAAAGAAACAAAAACATGTACATGAATCTTCATGGCAGCATTGTTCATAATAGCCAAAAACTGGAAACAACCAAATGGTCATCAACTGATAAATGGAATAAATGGAAAAACAAATGTAATATACCATTATAAAGGAATATGATTCAGCAATAAGAATGAATGAAATACTGGTACATGCTACAAGATGAATGAACCTTGAAAACATTACACTAATTCAAAGAAATCAGTAACAAAAGACTGAAAGTTCAGAAAGAACTGGTAAGGAGATGAGAAACCCAGCTCGAGGGCGTTTCTTGCCACCAGCAATGCAGCGGAGACATAGGTGCAGGACCTGCCTTGACCTCCCTGCCCCCTACCCTGGGGGTTGGGCCTATATTTCTTCCTGTGGTGAGTTGTGTTGTTCTGATTGGCTGGGGCTTAGGCTAATGAGGTGAAAGTTAAACTGTCCAATGGGAGCTTCTAGGACCTTATGTTAATTAGGTGATTTTTAGGTTTACAATTATTGGTTCCCTTAGTATGGAAAGGATTTCAGAGGGGACCAATGGCTTGGAGTTCTGTTGCAGTTATGAGTTCCTTTTTCTTTTTAATTCACGGGAAGTCGGGAACCGAGTATCTTTGGGTGGCACCATCTTAAGTGGTCCTCCTGGAACCTAATAAAGACCATCATATATGGTATAATTCCACTCACATAAAATGTCCACAACAGATCAATCTTTAGAGGCAGGAAGTAGTTTAGTGGTTTGCTGGGGCCGGGGGGAGTTGTTGGGGGTGTGTATAAATTTCCTAGGGCTGCCAAAGCAAAGAATCACAAACCAGGTGGCTTAGAACGACAGAAATTGATTCTCACAGTTCTAGAGTCTAGAAGTCTGAAGTCAGTGTTGGAGGGCGGGGGTGGTCCCTCTGAAGGACCTAAGGAAGGATCCTCTCTAGCCTTGTCTAGATTCTGGTGGTTGCCCACAGTTCCTGGCATTCTTTGGATTGTAGGTGTATCACTCCAATCTCTATCTCCATCTTCACATGGCCTTGCCCCTTGTGTGTTTGTGTCACTGAGCCCAAATTTCCCTCAATTTATAAGGACACCAGTCTTATTGGATTTAGGACCCTAATCCAGTATGACCTCATCTTAACTTGGTTATATCTGCAAAGACCCTATTTCCAAATTGGGTTACATCATAGTTTCTGGGGATTAGGATTTGAACGTACCTTTGTGGGGGACACAATTCAACAACATGAAGAAATGAAGAGTAACTGCTAATGGGTATGGAGTTTCTTTGGGGAAAGATGAAAATGTTCTAACAGTGATCGTCAGGATGGCTCCCAACTCTACGGATATACTAAAAACCATTGAATTGTACACTTTAAATGGGTGAATTGATGGTATATGAATTATTATCTCAATAAAGCTGTTATTAAAAAACAAAACTATAATATGGTCTCTGGTCTCCCCTGGTCTACTTAAGGAAGCTAGTTTGCTCATGTCAAGCAAGCGAACAACAGAAGTCACTATAGAATGAAATGTCAAGTGGTGCGATAGATGATAGATATTGTTGACGCTTAGAACAGGTGTAGAGATGAATGAGAGAGTAGCATAACCCCAGAAAACTTCTAGATAAGGTGTAATTTACAAGGAACCTTGAAATATGAGTAGAATTTAAAATGACTGGGGATTTAGAGTGGCCTGAAATTCCCTCGGTACCCAGTGTTCAGTCTTGTGTCCAGGCCTTCACACGTTCGGTCCCTCTGCCCTGAACACTCCCCAACCCTCGCTCGCTGGGGCCGCCTATGGCTTCTGCGTTGGGTCCCAGGCCCCGGGGACGTCATTCCTTGTCCTCGCGCAGACCCAGGCGCTGGCCTGCGGGGCCGAAGCCGCCGGAAGGACGGCAGCGGGGCGGGAGGGACCGTGCTCGCCTTCCCGTCCTTCCGCAGCTCCCCGGGGCGGTGTCCAGGGGGCTCTGCTGAAACAGACACGTCTGGCGAGTCAGCTGGTCCTGGGAGAGGACGGGCTGCTGATCTTCTAGACGCTGCGCTGGGAGGACTCTGCCGGGGAGTCCTGTCTCTGCGACCTTCTTGACGGAGCGGTCAGGACCGGTCTCTTGCGAGGAGCCAGCACCAAGCCAGGTGAGGAGAGAAGAGAAAACCCGCAAGCCACGGCCAAAGTGATTCTAGGAAGGCCCTATTGGCTTTCTCCCACTGGAGAAAGTAAAGAATTGGTTTTGCATCGTTTTGCGACTCCGTGTGGTTAATAGTAAGATTATTTTCTTTCTGGCAACGGCCTGTTCCTGCAGGCCCTGCACAAAGGAGCACAACCGAGAGGCGTTACCTGTCACCTGTCTACATTTCCTACTAGACCCTAAGCCAGCGAAGGGCAGGCACTGAATTTATAGTGTCTCCCTGACAAAGCACGGATCCTGGTGCATAGCAGCCCTCGGTAAATATTTTATTGAATGTATACATTACAGTTTATATCGAGCTCTTAAGCACTGATTTCTTGCTTTACTTAATAGATCCACTTAATACTGTCGTAATTTCTGAAGAAAAAGTAATAGGCACTTATGGAACATTGTGAATATAAATCTTCGTAGAGAACTGTTTTCATACCATTGTATAAAGGTCAAGTAAAAATTAAGATAATACATTAATAATTATTTTAGTAATGCTGTTAACGTTATTATATTGTGTAGGATATTTTCCTGTATTATACCACTTGTCTAAATTCCCTTATCTTCCAAGAAGAATATCGGGCATTTTACAACAAAAAACATAAAAATGAGCCAGAGATTCTCAAACTAAACTAAGCATTAGAATTCCTGGGATATTTGTGTAAAATGCAAATTTCTGAGTCCCAGTTCTAGAAATTATGTTTAGTAGGTCTGTTAAGTGGTCTAGGAATCAGCATTTCTTTCTTTCTTTCTTTCTTTCTTTTTTTTTTTTTTTTTGGTGGCTGGGTGGTATGAGGATCCTAATCTTGGACCTTGGTGTTCTAACACTGTCCTCTAATCAACTGAACTAACCTGTCAGCCTTAAGAATAGGCATTTTTTTTTGTCCTTTTTGAGACCGGCTGCACTGCGCTCAGCCAGTGAGCGCTGTGAAAGCACCGGTCATCCCTATATAGGATCCGAACCCGCGGCAGGAGCGCTGCTGCACTCCCAGTGCCGCACTCTCCCGAGTGCACCACAGGCTCGGCCCAGGCGTTTTTAATAAACACCTACAGTGACTTTGATGCAGGTGGTTCCCAGGCCACACGTGGAGAAAAATTGCAATAAAATGCCAAAACTGAAAATCAGGATCAAAGAGAAGCAAGCATACAAAAGCAGTACCTGAAAGGGCCAATACAGTGGCTTGAATTGAGTTTAAAGTTATTTTGAGGTTCTTAGCAACTCTTGCAAAGAAAAGAGAGGATAATTGACTTGACCCTCATTATTGGAAAAGCATACTAGTTTCTCAGGAAAAACAATGTTTTCCCAATACTAGATACTAAATAGTATCTACATCTTTCTTACATGGGGACTTTACAGAGAGATGCCTAGGTTTACTCCTAGGGCTGCTTTCAAGGCTGGGCGCAGAAAGGGATGTTTGCTGAATGGGAGGTGACTCTCAGTGACTCAGGTCTCAGGAAAGCAGAAGCAGGAGCAATGGTAAAGCCACACGCAGGTTAAGTTCAGCTCAACAAATGTTTATTTGCCATTTGCTATGTGCTAGATAACTCTACTAAATGCTGGTGAGACAGAGAGTAAGATAGGTTCTGCCCCTGAGAAGCCAATGGTCAGGTGATGCAGGAGCTGCCAGGAGAAGCCAAAGGTTTCTGAGCTGAGCAAGCAACTGTACTAACAAGTGGGCAGAGGTCAGGTCTAGCAAGTTGCCTGACATGTGAGCAAGAAATACTGAGACATTTGGACTGAGGCAGAAAAACTGCACCTTTCAGTAGGGTGAGTTTTCCATGTGGGTCTTAATTCAGCTCATCGAATGAGCAGCCTTGCCTGACAGGAGCCACACCAGGCCAGAGAGGGCACCTCAAGTGATGATGCCCGTCATCATGTCCAGATGATGATAACTGGTTTTCCACATGAGTTGGGTACCAGATTAAAACAAAATTACAGTTAATCAAAATTACTCTTGCAAAACTCCTCATATCGTCCATAAAGTATACAATTATACAACATGTGTAGAACTATGAAGGATATAACTTAAAACATATGCAAAATATAATTTTTATAGTATGCTAAGTTAGATCATTTAAATTATTTCCCTCTCCCTACACACTTGTCCAAGCACAAATGGTTGCTTCACACAAGTTAAACGCATGTATGATGAGATGCCACTGAAACAGATGAGGTCCTCCATTAGGTTTTTCTTTTTTTGCAACGAATACTAAAAGATTTCATAGGAGTAGTACTTACAGCCCTCTTCAATAAAATCCGAATGCTAAACATTAAAGTACAAAGCAGTCAAGATGATTTTAGCACTGAGCACTGAGTTAGTGGGGTCTATAGTACAGTGTTTAGTAGACTAACTTGAATTAAGGTAGAATTTAGAGAGCCTAGAACTACTGAATTCTAGATACTTCATCCAATGACAGTCCCAAAATATTGCCCCTCTGCAGGTTGTTTGAAAGAGCTGGCTGGAGAACAGTTTAATTATTTGCTTCCTGAAAGGGGCTGTGGTGCTGGTCTTTTTATTTCTTTTTTTTATTTTTTTATTATTTATTTATTTATTTATTTATTTTTAATTTTTATTTTGTCAATATACAATGTAGTTAGTGCCAAAACTAAGGCAGTGTACTAAGGACGTTAAACAAATTGTCCTCTTTTAAAAATAGTGTTAGATAAGGGATGGCCAGGTAGCTCAGTTAGTTAGGCGTGGTGTTGATAATACCAAAGTCCAAGGGTTCAGATCCCCATACCAGCCAGCCACACAATAAATAAATAAATAAATAAATAAACAGTATTAGTTAAAATATATATAAGAAGGGCCGGCCCGGGGGTGCGCTCCCACCGAGGGTTCGGATCCCACATACAGACCGGTTCCCGCTCACTGGCTGAGCGAGGTGCAGGCGCAACACCGAGGGTTGCGATCCCGTTGCCGGTCCCAGTCCGGTACGGGCGCGACACTGAGGGTCGCGATCTGTTGCCAGATACAAAAAAAAATTAAAATAAAAACAATAAAATAAAATAAAATATATATAAGAAATGTAATTTTTCATGTCTAACCTAAAGATAAACTGGAACTAAATATGCATGTATAAACAGTGTATTTTTTCACATTTTCTTAGATTTGTGTCTATATTTTAGAACTTCTAATATAATGGAAATATATAACAAATCTGCTTTCTGAAGATAAAACATTATATCCTGTTAAAGATTACTTATAAGGTAATTTACCGAGGGTACTTCAAAAAGTTCATGGAAAGATTCATATTTCAATTCTACTTTTCCACAAACTTTTTGAGGTACTGTCACACTTACACACATATTTTGTATTTTGTTTTCCTAATAGACATGGGGTTTTTTTCTAGAATTTGTGTTAAGTACTTTGCCTTATCAATATCATTTAGAACTTTTTTAACTGCTGCACAGACTTATCACATAATCTCTCCTTTATACCACAGAACCTGGAATAGATGATTCTCAGCACTCTAAATGTGATGTAGATCTGTATGTGGGATCCGAACCCTCGGGCGGGAGTGCCGTCGCACTTCCCAAGCGGCGCACTATCCAGTGCGCCACCGGGCCGGCCCCTTATTTCTAATTAATGTTAGTTCCTTTAGGAAATCAAAAATATTGTAGAAATATGCTTCTATATGAAAATTGTGGAGCCTACCTTGTGTTTTTGACAGAGTGGAACGATAACCTGCATTCACAAGTAGTAGCCACACAAATATTGATTTTTCTCATGAACAGATTTGGACCCACCTTACTATTTAAATAAATAGTTACCCTGAGACCCAGAGTTCCTCACCATAAAGCAAGGCAGAAATAGTTTTGGTCTAGAAAAAATTGCAAAACAGATGCTATTGGTTGCCCACCATGAGCATAGAAAGTCTTCCGGAGTGGCTTGTCTGGTGGTGAGCAGCATGGGACATATGGTGTGGCCATTTGAATGTTAGACATAAAATGTCTTAAGATTTCTGACCCTGGTCTGTCTCCAACTTGCTTTCGTTTGCATGGCTGGGGTTTGGCCTCATGTCCACACCCTTTCTGACACCTGAACTTCAGCAGCCCTTGTGTTAGTGTCCTCCCTTTTCAGTGCTGACAGCTCATAGTGATCTCACTTTGCTCAACAGTGGAGATAGGCTAAGCTCCTTTAAACTTAATCACCTATGAATGGAATTCCAAGACAGCCTTGTCCTAGACAGCCTGTAATTACAGGATGTTAAGGCTCAAAGATACTTTAAACCATCACAGAACAATACTGTTAGTTTCATGCATGCTTAATACAAATTTTCCACATGGAAAATCATCTTACCTTGACAATAAAGAGTAACTATTAAGAATAATTTGGCTTATATAAGAGGTTTACTTTATTATTTAATTTGAGGAGATTATGGCTCAATTTTCTTTATGTTTTTACCAAGCTTGAGGTATACATACAGATTGGCTGCCTTTGAAGTTAACCTGTTGGGCCAACCTAAGGATTTGGATTTCTATAGCACCGGCTTGAGGTAGTTCTGGGGTCATGACAGACAAGGCTCCTGAGCCAGTCTTAAGGTAGAGTCTTTCTTGGCATATGATCTAATAGACATGAGACCAGTCCATCCCAACAGGAGTAGATCATGTCAGAGGTGGTGGGTGATGAGTCTAAAGCTATAAACATTTTTCCAAGAGGTCATCACTTATCTCAAAGACTTTGTAAATACGGTGTGGCTCCAGTCTTCTAACAAAATAGTGAGCCTGCAATGTCCTTGGATTGATCTTTGATAAGCCTGGAGACACCAATTGAATTGGGTTCACTATCAAGCAGACAGAGCTCCTGGAGCTACTTGGAAGTGATACAGGATCCTCAGAGGTGGGGGTTGCCTGTAGACCCACCTGCATTGCACATGAAGGGGGAGATACGGACATGAATGAAACACTTGAGTGTCCTTTCTTTGCCAGATCTGCCACAAGGTCCTTTACATGTTAGTTTTTTGAAACAGTGACATATGTATGGATTTCATACATCTGAAAGATCAGAAAACTGAGGCTCAAGAAGATTGGTAACTTGCCTGAGGTCATATACTGAATAGATGACGGAGTCAAAATTCAGATCTAGGATTGTCTGACTCCACAGTAGCATACTAGCCTGCCATCCTAGAGTATTATGAGAAAATTTATAATCACCTTGTTCATTATAAGAAGCTCACAGATGAAAAAATACAGTCATTTATCTGTATGTGTAGATAAGATACACAGATGCTTATTGCTGGCTCTGCAATGCTGTATTTTTTTTAGGTTTTTTTTTTTTTTTTTTTTTTGGGGAAAAAAAAAAAATTTCCCCCTGAAATCTTTTTTTTTTTTTTTTTTTTTTTTAAAGATGACCGGTAAGGGGA
>NW_007726729.1:79817-83787 GCF_000696425.1 Galeopterus variegatus
TTTTTTTTTTTTTTTTTTTTTGTGGTATAACATAAGATTTTCCCCTGTAATCATTTTTTTTTTTTTTTTTTTTTTAAAGATGACCGGTAAGGGGATTTTAACCCTTGACTTGGTGTTGTCAGCACCACATTCACCCAGTGAGCAACCGGCCATCCCTATATGGGATCCGAACCCGTGGCCTTGGTGTTATCAGCACCACACTCTCCCGAGTGAGCCCACGGGCCGGCCCTGTAATCATTTTAAAGTGTAAAGTGCAGTGTCATTAAGCACATTCACATTGGCAGCAACCATCTCCACCATTCATTCTCCAGAACTTTTTTCATCTTCTCAAACTAAACCTCCATACCCATTAAACACTAACTCCCCGTTCTTCCTCCCCACTTCCAAACGTCTGTGTAAGGTTTTTCGCACACGAAGTGTTAGGCATGTGAAGGAGTTTAGATCCTGATGTCTGCCATTCATTCCTCTTTCCTTCCAAAGCTTTCATGAACAGGCTAGTTTGTAAGACTCACTAGTCAAATGTGGAGCAAAGCATAAACTTTCTTAATGGCTGCACGGCGTTTCCAGGAAACTGTGTTGGAGGATGAGGCTTAGAACAGAAGCCCATTGGGGTCTTCTGCTCCCTTTGGAAATCTAGATTTTGGGGGCTCACTCAGTCCACTTACACAGCAGCCACAGAGAACCTCAAGCTGGCTCATTTTCCCAATTGCCAGAAGGGAAAGGAGGGCAGGGAGAAGGAGTACTTTACACAGAGGGGAGAGGACGTGAGGGGGAGGTCCACAGGCTGGACCACCTGTGACCTGAGACACATAATCCTATCTTCTAGCAAGACATGGCCCAGGGAATGCGAGGTACCCCCTTCCCAGCACGAAAAGGACAGCAGGTGTCCTCACTCTGTACTACTCTCTCATGGCAGGGAACAGCAAATCCTGTCCTCTTTGGAAACTTGAACAGGGATGATAAATATTCTTGAGCATTTGAGCTATGCTGACAGCATGACTGAAAACCAGAAATAAACAAGAGGCTTTGAGCCAAGACGAGGTCACAGTGACAGTCTCATTATCCGAGTGAACTTCATGCTCACAGGATTTCAGGGTCTTGTGAGTGTCTACGCAGAGGCAGATGGCATCATGTGCTCTCAGCACAAAGTTGCTCTTAGTTTCTGTTTGGTATAAATCTACATTCAGTTTGCTCTTACCTTTCTTATTTTTTTGCAGTGAAATATGGTGCTTTATTGGAAAGTATTGCCTTATTTTGAACAAAATGACCTCATATCCATTGTTATACTCCTTAGTTTGTACTAATTTGCACAATCTTCAAGTAGGCGTCAACATAGCAGTACTGATGTTGCAGCTACTGCCAAATTGTATTTGGCATACGCACACACACAGTTTTTCCTCACTAGCCAAAAGTGTGAATGTGTGTAGTTTTCCATTGACCTTAATCACAGGGCATGGTAATACTAAGTGATGCCTGAAGGATCTCCTGAATTCCAGACATACTCTTCTTCACCTCTATTGTGGAGTAGTAGTTCAATTTCACCTTGGTAGTCTGGATCATCACCCCCACCCAACACTGTGACTCCCTTGCAGAAGAAGATACAATGATTGCATCGAACTGGAAATTAAGACTACCACAACAAGAACTCTCATTCATTGCCAGTGGGAATGCAAAATGGTACAGCATACAAACTCTGTGTGTGTGTGTGTGTTTGTGTTATAGAACATATCCCCATCTCTTGGTATAAGGCAAAATAGCTTTCAAAAATTTTTACTTGCCTCAGTTTCTTCAGCTGTACTATTTTATGTACATATTTTAATAGATTTTATTTTTAGACCAGTTTTAGGTTCACACCAAAATTGAGCAGAAGTTACAGAGATTTCCCACCTACCCCATGCCCCCACTCAAGGGTAGCCTCCCCCATTATCAACACTCCCCACCAGAGTGGTACATTTGCTACAAATGGTGAACCTACATGGACACATCATTATCATCCAAAGTGCACAGTTTATATTAGGGCTCATTCTTTTTTTTTTTTCCTTTTTTTTTGTCTTTTTTCGTGTCCGGCAACGGATCACAACCCTCAGTGTCGTGACGGTACTGGACCGGGACCAGCAACGGGATCGCAGCCCTCAGTGTTGCACCCGCACCTCGCTCAGCCAGTGAGCGGGAACCGGTCTGTATGTGGGATCCGAACCCTCGGCGGGAGCGCCGCCAGGCTCCCAAGCGGCACACTGTAGCAGTGCGCCACCAGGCCGGCCCATTAGGGCTCATTCTTGGTGTTGTATATTCTATGGGTTTGGAGAAATTTATAATGGCATTTATTATAGTTTCGTACAAGGTAGTTTCACTGCCCTAACAATCCTCTGTGCTCTGCCTATTCATCATTCCCTCCCCACCAACCCTTGGCAACCACTGATCTTTTTACTGTCTCCATAGTTTTGCCTTTTCCAGGATGTCATATAGTTCAAATCATACAGTCTGTATCTATATTAGTCCATTTCTGTTGCTTATAATAAAATACCTGGAACTCAGTAATTTATAAAGAAACAATATTTATTACTTACAATTTTGGATGCTGGGAAGTCCAAAGTCCAGGGAACACATCTGGTGAAGGCCTTGGTAGTGACAGTGGCTCAGGAGTCTCACATGGCAGATAGCGGAGCAGAGAGACTAACCTCCTCATTCACTCTCTTTTCAAAGCTACTAGGACCACTCCTGTTATTCCCAAACTGAATCAATCCATTCACAAGTGTGCAGTCCTCACAATCCAATCACCTCTCCAAGACCCTACCTTTCAGCTACCACAATAGGATTTCCCACCCTCTTGACACTGTCACAGTGGGGAGAAGCCTCCAACACATTAAACTTTGGGGGGACACAATTCAATCCATAGTAGTAGCCTTTTCTGATTGGCTTTCTTCATTTAGTAATACATATTTAAGGCTCTTCCATGTGTTTTCCATGGCTTAATAGCTCATTTCTTTTTAACTGCTGAAGAATATTCCATTGTGTGGATGTACTACAGTTCATTTATCCATTTGATTACTGGAAGACATCTTGGTTTCTTCCAAGTTTTGGCAGTTATGAATAAAGCTGCCATAAACATCTGTGTGCAGGCTTTTGTGTGGAAATAAGAGTTCAGCTCCTCTGGGTAAATACCAAGGAGTTCAATTTCTGGATTTTATGGTAAGAGTATGTTTAGTTTTGTAAGAAACTTTCAAACTGTCTTCCAAAGTGGCTGTACCATTTTGTATTCCCACCAGCAATGAATGAGAGTTCTTGTTGTGGTAGTAGTTCACTTCACCTTTGTAGTCAGGATCAATCACCCGCAGCCAACACTGTAAGTCCCTTCCAGAAGAGACACAATGATCCTGACCAGGAAGGTGAAATTGAACTACTACTCCACAATGGAGGTGGGGAAGAGTATGTCTGGAATTCAGGAGATCCCTTAGGGCATCTCTCAGTATTGCCATGCCCTTGATTAAGGTCAATGGAAAATTACAACAACCCAATCCAAGCAGGACTATTAATGACCCAGACCCTTCTTGGGTCACCACACCAGGGAAGAACCATGACCAGCTGAGGTGCTTGCTGAAGGCAAAGGAAATACAGAATAGGTAGTGGAAGAAAGTAATTATTAAACATTGGCTAAAACTACGACTACATGACCAGTTACAGAACTGTAATTGTCGTATTTCCTCCTTATATTGCTATGAATTCATGTATGTATAGCCTTTGTTTTCTTTTCTCTCTTATTCCCTTATGATTAACATAAGATGTTTTGATCTTATATCATAGTATTTAACCGTTAACTTTTACATCATAGTACTTGAGTTTTGAGATATCAAGGAGGGGGCTGGCCGGTTAACTCAGTTGGTTAGAGCGCAGCCTTATAACACCAAAGTCATGGATTCAGACTCCCCATACTGGCCAGCTACAAAAAAAAAAAAAAAAAAAAAAAAAAACA
>NW_007726729.1:83994-85690 GCF_000696425.1 Galeopterus variegatus
AAAAAAAAAAAAAAAAAAAAAAAAAAAAATACTTGAGACATCAAGGAGAGGTAAACATCAGTGAAGTACTTTATTTCTTTTCTGGGAAGGAGTTAGTGCGTTTTTTATTGTATGCAGGATAATTATATTATATTAGGCAGATTTATGACCTTGTTATCGTCTTTATTTGGAGATTAAGTATAGATTAAGGAGAAGTGTATGGGTGCCAAATTCACAGAGGTGGACTTGTGATGGTTAATTTTATGTGTCAACCTGAGTGGTCCAAGAGGTACCCAGATTAAACATTGTTTCTGGATGTGTCTGTGAGACTGTTTCCAGATGAGATTAGCATTTGAATCAGTGGATTTAGTAAAGAAGACTGCTCTCACCAATGTGGTTAGGTATCATCCAATCCCTTGAAGGCATGAATAGAACAAAAGGTGGAGAAAGGAGGAGTCCTCCTCCTTTTTTTTCCTGCCTCACTACTGGAACTAGGACATCTCACTTCATTTTCTGCCCTCAGACTGAGATTTACATCATCGGCTCCCCTGGTTCTCAGGCCTTTGAACTGGGAATAAATTGCACCACAAGCTTTCCTGGGTCTTGAGCTTGCAGACCACAGACTGTGGGTTTTCTCAGCCTCCATAATTGTGACATCCAATTCCCCATAATAAGTCTTTTATATCTATTGGTTCTATTTTTCTGGAAAACCATGACTAATACAGATTTATGGCATTTTGTGTTGTTGGAATTCTGGGCCATTGTAATAGGTGTGCAGTGGTATCTCATCATTGTTTTAATTTGCATTCCCTAATGACATATGTAGCGTATTTTCATATGCTTATTTGCCATACATATTTTTTCTTTGGTGAAGTGTCTGTTAAGGTCTGTGGCCTATTTTTTATTGGATTGTTTGTTTACTTACTGTTGAGTTTTAAGAGTACTCTGTATATTTGGATAACAGTCCTTTATCAGATATGTCTTTTAAAAATACTTTCTCCCAGTCTGTAGCTTGTCTTTTTGTAATCTTCAAAGTGTCTTTCACAGAGCAGAAAAATTTTAAGTCCAGCTAATCAATTCTTTTGTTCATGGGTTGTGCCATTGGTTTTGTATCTAAAAGTCATTGCCAAACCCAAGGTCATCTAGATTTTCTCCTATGTTATCTTCTAGGGTTTTATAGTTTTGTGTGTTTTTTTCTTTTTTTGTTAAAAAGATGACTGGTAAGGGGATCTTAACCCTTGACTTGGTGTTGTCAGCACCACGCTCACCCAGTGAGCAACCGGCCATCCCTATATGGGATCCGAACCCGTGGCCTTGGTGTTATCAGCACCACACTCTCCTGAGTGAGCCACGGGCCGGCCTTCAAAATGTGTTTTTAATTTGAGAAAAATAAACATGGTGAATCCAAAACAGTAAGAAAACATGCTGTGTAAAGAGTATCAGCCAAACAGCTCTGCTCTGTGGTGTGCCTTTAAAATACTTGTCACAAATCCAGTGGGTTTTGCTTCCTGCTGTGATACTCCTCAAGACAGTCACTTAGACGAGTCAGTGGGGCTAAGAGACCAACAGCAAGGCTTCGTATATCCATCCAAGGGAAGTGCTTTCTAAGGCCCCAAAGTACTTTCACTGTTTCCCTGGGTTGGAAAAAGTAAACAGGATGTTACTACAGATAGAAGTCCACTCTTCCTCTTTTGCCTTTGACCAACATTGTACTAAG
>NW_007726729.1:86690-96533 GCF_000696425.1 Galeopterus variegatus
AAAAGATGACTGGTAAGGGGATCTTAACCCTTGACTTGGTGTTGTCAGCACCACGCTCACCCAGTGAGCAACCGGCCATCCCTATATGGGATCCGAACCCGTGGCCTTGGTGTTATCAGCACCACACTCTCCTGAGTGAGCCACGGGCCGGCCCCTATAGTTTTGTGTTTTTACATTTAGGTCTGTGATCCATTTTGAATTAGTTTTTATGAAGGATATAAGATCTGTGTCTAGATTCACTTTTTTGCATGTGGATGTCTGGTTCTGTTGTTCCAGCACCATTTGTTGAGAAGACTCTTTTTTCTCCATTGTATTACTTTTGCTCCTTTGTAAAAGATCACTTGACTATAGTTATGTGGGTTTATTTGGGCTCTCTATTCTGTTCCAGTGATCTATTTGTCTGTTCTTTCACCAACAACACACTGTCTTGATTACTATAGTGTTATAGTAAGTTTTGAATTCTGGTATTTCAGTCTTCCAACCTTGTTCCTCTCCTTCAGTATGGGGATAGTTCCCAAAGCAGTGTCTACCCAAACAAAGGAAAGAGGTCGTCTTATACAGCCAAAGTTCCTGCCTAATTTCCTGCCCACATTTTCATTTAGGTCCTCTCATGTAAACGAAGGATTCATACTTATTCTATTTGGATCGGTTGTTTATGGGACATAGTTCATCGGTCAATTCTGAAACCAAATTTGCATTTGGACTTGGAAAGGAATGTGGCCTTTGGGCAACAAGGGGACCTCAGGAAGTCATCACATGGGCCAAACCTTGAGCCATCAGCTAGTACAGGTGGATAGGTGATGAATTGAGACTTCCTGTCATGGCTGACCCATGACACAAAACAGGGGCAGGTAGATGTGGAGATCCTGCCTCCTCCATGGGTGGAGATTCACCAAAGCTCATCTCTGGGGTCCGTACTCCAGTTTCAGCTGATGTATTTTGAGGGCAGTCTAGTATTTCATGGTTTGTGACTTCCTGCTGCCTCCTGCAATAACAGAAACTCAAAACAAAGGGTGCTGACCAGTTTACTTCCTGTTTTGGAACTTATAGTGGCAGCGAGTGCCTGGGCATTTAGGAGACCCTGGTCCCCAGGTTACATTCTGGGGCTTGTGCCACCTCCATATAAACTGTACAATGAGTTTGTCAATATCCACAAAACAACTTGTGTTGATTTTGATTGGGATTGTGTTGAATCTATAGAACAAGCTGGAAGAACCAATATCTTGACAATATTGAGTCTTCCCATCAATGAACATAAAATATGTCTCCATTTATTTAGTTCATCTTTGATTTCTTTCATCGGTGTATGGATCTAGAACATATTTTGTTAGAAATATATCTAAGTATTTCATTTTTGGGGGTGCTAATGTAAATGGTACAAGGATACTTCAAAAAGTTCTTGGAAAAGTGGAATTAAAAGATAATGAGTCTTTCCATTAACTTATTCAAGTACCCTCATATTGTGTTTCTATTTTAAATTCCATTTGTTCATTGCTGGTATATAGGAAAGTGATTGATTTTTCTATATTAACCTTGTATCCTGCAACCTTGTTATAACTGCTTATTAGTGCCAGAAGTTTTTTGTCAATTCTTTTGGATTTTCTACATAGATTATCATATCATCTATAACAAAGACAGTTCTATTTCTTCCTTTCAAATCTGCATACCTTTTAGTTCCTCTTATTGTATTTTTGTATTAGCTAGGACTTCCATTATGATGTTGAAAAGCAGTAGTGAGATGGGACATCCTTGCCTTGTTCCTGATCTTAGTGGGAAAGATTTGAGTTCCTCACCATTAATTATGATGTTAGTGCTAGCCAGAGACTCACTTAGGAGAACATGGTGTTGATAACACCAAGGTCAAGGGTTCAGATTCCCATGCAAGCCAGCTGCCTGCCCCCTGCCCACCCCACCCTCCCACAAACAAGTATGATGTTATCTGTGGTTCTTCTGTGGATGTTCTTTATCAAGTTGAGGAAGTTCCCCTCTATTCCTAGTTTACTGAGAGTGCTTACCATAAATGGGTGCTGGGTGTTGAATTTTGTCAAATGCTTTTTCTGCATCTATTGATATAATCATGTGATTTTTCCTCTGTAGCCTGTTGATGTGATGGATTACATTAATTGATTTTCAATACTGAAACAGCCTTGCATACCTATGATAAATCCCACTTGGTTGTAGTATATAATTCTCTTTATATACTATAGGATTTGATTTGCTAATATTTTGGTAGGGACTTTTGCATCTATGATCATGAGAAATATTGGCCCGTAGTTTTCTTTTCTTGCAATGTCTTTGTCTGGTTTTGGTATTAGGGTAATGCAGGCCTCATAGAATGAGTTAGTATTCCTTCTGCTTCTATCATCTTAAAGAGATTGTAGAAAATTGGTATAATTTCCTCCTTAAATGTTTGGTAGAATTCACCAGTAAACCTGTCTGGTGCTTTCTATTTGGGAAGTTTATTAACTAATTCATTCAATTTCTTTAATAGATGTAGGCCTATTAAGATTGTCTGTTTCTGGGCCAACCCCGTGGCTCACTCGGGAGAGTGCAGCGCTGGGAGCGCAGCGGCGCTCATGCCGCAGGTTTGGATCCTATATAGGGATGGCCGGTGCACTCACTGGCTGAGCGCAGTGCGGGCAACACCAAACCAAGGGTTACGTTCCCCTTACCGGTCACAAAAAAAAAAAAAAAAAAAAATTGTCTGTTTCTTCTTGTGCGCCTGTCCTGTTTCATCTAGGTTATTAAAACTGTGGGCACAGAGTTGTTAGTAGTTATTTCTTGATTATTCTTTCAATGTCCTGCAATCTGTATGTATAAATAGTTGAATATTATTATTATTATTTTGAACAAACTGTTATTTGTTAGATCAATTAAGAACAAGAAAAATACAAGTGTTTATTATATCTTTACTTACTCCTTCTCTGATGGTTATTAAAACTGTGGGCACAGAGTTGTTAGTAGTTATTTCTTGATTATTCTTTCAATGTCCTGCAATCTGTATGTATAAATAGTTGAATATTATTATTATTATTTTGAACAAACTGTTATTTGTTAGATCAATTAAGAACAAGAAAAATACAAGTGTTTATTATATCTTTACTTACTCCTTCTCTGATGCTCTTCCTTTATGTAGCTCCTAGTTTCAGACCTATATTATTTTCCTTCTCTCTGAAGAACTTCTTTTAACATTTCTTGCAAGGCAGGTGTACAAGCAACAAATTTCCTCAGCTTTTTGTCTAAAGAAGTATTTCTCATGTACTTTTAAAAAAAATAACTCTTTTGTTGTTGTTCCTTCACTTTTGAAGGATAATTTAACAGGGCAAGAATTCTAGGTTGGTGTTTTTTTCTGTCAATATTTTAAATATTTCACTCCACTCTTTTTTTGCTTGCGTGGTTTCTGATGAGAAGTTGGATGTAATTCTTATCTTTAATACTCTATAAGTAAGGTGTTTTTTCCCTCTGGCTTCTTTCAGAATTTTTTTCTTTATCATTGATTTTCTGAATCTGAAGTCTGAAAATGATATGCCTAAGTGTAGGATTTTATTTTGGGGGCATTTATTCTGCTTTGTGTTCTCTGAACTTCCTGGATCTGTGGTTTGGTGTTTGACATCAGTTTGGGGACATTCTCAATCATTACTGCTCAAATACTTTCTCTGATCCTTTCTCTCATTCTTCTGATTTTTCCCTTATGTTTATGTTACACCTTGTCCCACTGTTCTTAGTATTCTGTTCTGGTCTTATTTTCAGTTTTGTTTTGCCTTTTTTTTTTTTTTTCTTTCCTGTTTGCTTTTCAGTTTTAGAGAGTTCTTGTTTTGTTTTGTTTTTTTCTGTAAAAGATGACCGGTAAGGGGATCTTAACCCTTGACTTAGTGTTGTCAGCATCACACTCTACCAACTGAGCCATGGGCCGGCCCCAGTTTTGGAGGTTTCTATTGAGATATCCTCAAGCTCAGAGATTCTGTCTTCAGCTGTGTGTAGTCTACTATTGAGCCCATCAAATGCATTCTTCATTTCTGTTACAATGCTTTTGATCTCTAGCATTTATTTTTAGCTTTCTTAGGATTTCTGTCTACTTACATTGCATGCTGTCTACTTTATCTACTACAGCCCTTAGTTGTTTTAAATTCTCAGTCTGATAATACCATCACCCCTGCTATATTTGAGTCTGGTTCTCATGCTTGCTCTGTCTCTTAAAACTGTGTTTTTTGCCTTTTAGTATGTCTTGTAATTTTTTCTTAATAGCCAGAGATGACATACTGGGTAAAAGTAATGTGTTGGGATAGGGAAGTGTTCTATAGTTCTATGATTAGGTCTCAGTTTTGTTTTTTTGAAAGCCTGAGCTTCTGGACTGTGAACTTCACACATGCTTCTCAGCCCTTCTCCCTCTTAGGTGGGACAGGATGGCTGGAGAGGGCTGGAGTTGGGTATTTCCCTTCCCTGGGTCAGTTAGGCTCTGATAAAACCTCAGCAGGTTAGGCTCTGTTTAAATAGTTTCTCCTGAGGACAGACCTTGCTAAGAAGCACACAGTGTTCTTGTGTATTTCAAAATGGTTCACTTCCCCCTCCCCCTGCTGGAAGCGGGAGGGGATTTTTCTCTGATATTCACTGTGAGGACATGGTTGAGCTCCAGGAGGGGAACCCTGGAGTTTTTGTTTCTCAGACGTATCCACACTGAGCCTCCAGCAATTTATCTACTACACTTCAGGTTTCCTTACCCTTACACGGGTTCCCGCAGAGGTTTCAGCTTGTGGATTTCTGCTCAGTGTCTCTAATTTGGGGGGCAGTGGTTTGCACTGTGGCCTCACTCTCATACAGATCTAAGAAGAGTTGTTGGTTTTTCAGTTTGTTCAGCTTTTTACTTGTTGTTAGGGCAGAGTGCCAATTTCTAAGCTCCTATATGCCAGACTGGAACCCAAAGCATATATTTTACTTTCATTTTCTTTAGATGGAACAAGTGGAGGCAGAACCAAAGTGAGAATGCAAGTTTTGAAATGAGTTCTTTTAACACCTCAAAAGACTGAATTTGAGCAGAATTTATTGCACTGATTGACTTTTGGCATATATCCTATCTCATTTGGTTTGATTTCAACTTGACCTTGGGGGTATGAATCTGAATAGGGTACATTCTGAGTAAGGTCCCTGATGTGAACAGACCTCAATAATCTGATCACATCTCAAATGAAAGTTGACTAGAAGGAAAATGGGTTGTCTGTCTTTTATCACATTCTTACATGGAAACCTCCCTTCTGTGGTTCCGTCCTTGTTGTCCAATTTGGCCTGATTCTTCTCTGAGCCAGCTGCACAGCTATTACTCTGGAACTGCCTCTACTGTGCTCCCTGGTTTGGTCCACTCTTTCTCAGACCCTACATTTTGTCTTCTTGTTTTACTCTCTTGCTTGCTTGAGCACATCTTCACATTACCTCCTCAGAAAAGTACTCAAGAGATAGGTTTTCTGAGTGCTTGCAGGTCTGGAAATATTTTTGCTTGACTTCCTACTTAAGTGATAGATTGGCTGGCTACAGAGCTCTAAGATAAGAATCATTTCCCTCACATATCCTACCATAGCTGCATAATGTGTACCTCAGCAGTTCTCTCTCCTCTTCCAACTTAATGTAACCATAAAGTCCTTCTCAAGTGGAGCCTTGGAGGTGGGAAGGGAGGATATGCAGGGCTTTGGGTGCTGTGGGGATCCAATACAGTGAGGGCTTGTACTGGACCTGGACGTTGTTATCCTCTGAGCCAGAGAGCCTGGGACCTGAGAGAGGTGACTTGAAGCAAGAGCTCTGAGGTTACTGAAAGCTTGGCACATGGGATCCATAGACAAGAGGAAAGACAATAGGGAGAACAGCCCTGCTGACTAGGGTGGCCAGATGTAGCCGAGAGAGAGAGAGAGAGAGAGAGAGAGAGAGAGAGAGAGAGAGAGAGGAGTACAGGACACCCAGTTAAATTTGGATTTCAGATCAACAAGAATAATTCTTTTTTTTTTTTTTCTTTTAAAAGATGACCGGTAAGGGGATCTTAACCCTTGACTTGGTGTTGTCAGCACCACGCTCAGCCAGTGAGCGAACCGGCCATCCCTATATGGGATCCGAACCCGGGGCCTCGGTGTTATGAGCACCGCACTCTCCCGAGTGAGCCACAGGCCAGCCCAACAAGAATAATTCTTTTAAGTCTGTCCCATATAATATATGTGTACACATACATATATATATATATTTTTTTTCTTTTTTCTTTTTTCATGGCTGGCTGGTACAGGGACCCAAACCCTTGACCTTGGTGTTATCAGCATATAAGAAGCTTGGAAGCTGGCACTCTGCCCTAACAACAAGTAAAAAACTGAACAAACTGAAAAACCAACAACTCTTCTTAGTATGAGAAGTGAGGTCACAGTGTAAACCACTGCCCCCCAAATTAGAGACACTGAGTCCATTCACAGACTGGGTCACAAACCCTTCACACACCAGGCTGGGTCACCAGACCCTTTCACGCAGGTCTATAAGCTAGGTAACTGACCACATGGTCCTCGGAAGCCGCAGGTCTAGAAAAACATGGCCACGCAGGGCGGGCACCCAAGGCAGTAAACACCAGCCAAAGCAGCACTGTGCGGGCACACATACTCTACCCCTACACAACACACAATGTTGACCCAATGACCCTGAACCTGCTCCAAGGTGAGGGGAGCCTGACCAAATTGTTCCATTTTCCCAACAATAGGTAAAGAAAATTTTACAGAGCTTAAAAAAAAAAAGGATTTTTATCTTCAGATAGAAAGAATTCTTTGAGTTCCAAGGAAGGAGAGACAAAAAAAGGAATGTACCCAAGATTCCAGTAAAATATCCTAATTCCAAGGATAATGACAAGCTTCTACATCGTACAGTCTTCTTGATAGGAAGAATAAGTTATTTACACAGAAAAAGAAACAGACTGCCTTTGGATTTCTACCTGCAAATCTTAAATCATAAGACAGCAGGATAATTTCTACTGACAACTGTCAGTATGGTTTAAAAATCAAAACCCAACACATGTTACTTAAGAAACCTACTTTATTCTTTTTTCTCTTACCCCTCTTTCCCCTTCAAGATATCCACTTTAAGCAAACTGATAAAGAAAGGTTGAAATCAGAGGATATGTAAGAGGTACCACCAGGTAAATATAAACCAAAAGAAATCAAGTCTAGCAGTGTTAATATCAGACCAAACAGGATAGATATTAATATTATGTAGTGATAAAAAGCAAATTTATAAAATAGGTATAACAATTATACACCATGTTTACCAGTCAACATAGTAGCTAAATATGTAAAGCAAAATCTATTAGAAGAATGTAGTAAAATACAATTATAATAGGAGATTTTAATATACCTTTTTCAGACTCCAAATCCAACAGACAAAATATATAAATATGAGGGGTCTTCAAGAAGTTCATGGAAGGGGCAGGCCTGTGGCTCACTCGGGAGAGTGTGGTGCTGATAACACCAAGGCCACGGGTTCAGATCCCATATAGGGATGGCCGGTTGGCTCACTGGGTCAGCTTGGTGCTGACAACCCCAAGTCAAGGGTTAAGATCCCCTTACTGGTCATTTAAAAAAAAAAAAAAAGAAGTTCATGGAAGGGGCAGGCCTGTGGCTCACTCGGGAGAGTGTGGTGCTGATAACACCAAGGCCACGGGTTCAGATCCCATATAGGGATGGCCGGTTGGCTCACTGGGTCAGCTTGGTGCTGACAACCCCAAGTCAAGGGTTAAGATCCCCTTACTGGTCATTTAAAAAAAAAAAAAAAAAAAGAAGTTCATGGAAGATTCGTATTATCTTTTAATGCCATTTTCTCACAAATTTTTTGAAGTACCCTTGTAGGACAGAGGAATAGAATAAAACCAACAAATTTGACTTAAAAGATATAGGAACATCACATCCCATAACTATATTCCTTTGTGTTTTAATGAAACATTTACAAAAGTTAATCTTGTCTCTGGTCCCAAAGGCATCTAAGCCAATTTACAAACGTAGAGGTTTTATAAGCCACATTCCCTGATTACAATCTAAAAGCAGGAAGAAAAAAAAAAGGAGTAAATAATGAAAAGGGACAACCCTCCCCCCCCCCAACATACCCATTAGTTACTTGGAAATTAAGAAACAATATTCTAAATAATGCTTCATGAAAATGTAAATAAACCTGAAAGTACCATCAGATCCCTCCTCACCACTGGTCTAGAAAGCAGTGAATCAAGCCTGAGCTGGAAAAGAAGAAAAGCTTTGAATTGGATGAGATATTGAGGTTTTAATTTAGATTGAATTGAACTACATAATATCTAAAAGTGGGACTGTTCTTAGAATCAAAAGTGGCTGAGAAGCCATGGGATCTACCAGAAATGTCATCAAGAGTAAGGAAATGCTTCTGACAGAAAATGTTTGAGGCAAGAATGGGAGAAAACAAAGCTGATTCCTGACTGCACCCTATTAAGCCTGGCCAATTCAATAAGCCTGTCGTTACACTTGTGCTCATTAGTTCTCTTTGTATGTCCTTCACCAGATGAGGAAAAATAAAGCACCAAAATAATTAATGAGAGTAAGACATATAACCCTTTCAATGAAATTAAAAACCATGAGGACATATTGATATATAAATACATGAATAAATTGAAAGTTTGATAAGTGAATATTTACTTAGTCTCAAAGTACTTCCCAAGAAAATATTACTGAGAGAGAACATAACCTTACAGTGGAGAAGACTAAGACACTCTCTTAAACAAATTATCAAATTGGACAACACAAAATCCAAGTCATGTGCCACCTGACAGGTGCCATGACTCTAACACAACATCACTTCTGTAAATTTTTTCCCAAAGTGCATAACTTGAATCTAATAATGAGGAATTGTCAGGCCTTAAAAACTAATGCCACCTTAAGTGACATTACAAGCGGCGCCATTATAGGCCCACAAGGGTGTATTAACGTGGCAGCCTAAAATGGCGCCGGGATGAAGTAGGGTGAGAGTGTCTGCGGGAACTTTGCCTTAGCCCTTATTGGCCAAATACGTACTTCCATGCTCGTGAACACTGCATGATTGCAATAGCTAGGCATTGAGACAAGATGCATACCCTTGACCTTTAAGCTGATAGGATTATGTAAGAAACCTGCCTTCCCCATTTACCTTTAAAAGCAAGTGCTTGTGTGATAATAAATGGAACTGCTTGACAGAACCCCCGCCGCATCTGAGTGTCCATTAACTGGGCTGTTTGGGGCCAGCGGCTGTGCTCACCTCTCTTCACGGCTCTCTTCCCCCGTCTCCTTCCAAAGGGGACAGGAGGGAAAGAGGAATCTGGGCCATTTGCTCGCCCACCAAAAGTCAAGAGGCTAGGGCTGTTCTGGTCGGCTGGTGGCGGACCTGACAAGGAATATTTTCAAACCCCAATTCTACAAAATATATGGCCTATCAACTTCAAAAGAATTCAAGAATGAGAAATGATTTCTAAGTTGAAGGAGAATAAAGAGACACGACAGCTAAAAGAAATGTGTGATTCTAACTGGATGGTTTTTTGCCCTGAAGGATAGTATTAGGAATTATTATTATTATTATTATTCTTGTTGGCAAAATTTACCAGTGGTAACATATGAATATTAATTTCCCAGTTTTGGTGGTTGCATTGTGGTTATGCAGGACAGTGTCTGTGAGGTGATAGAACATCACATGGGCAAATTACTCTTAGAGGGTTCAGGAAAATGAAAGTACTTTATATTGTACTTGCAACTTTTCTGTAAGTTTGACATTGTTTAAAAAATTTTTTTAGGGCCGGCCCGGTGGCGCACTGGATAGTGCGCCGCTTGGGAAGCGCGGCGGCGC
>NW_007726729.1:96863-109053 GCF_000696425.1 Galeopterus variegatus
GTTGCGATCCGTTGCCGGACACGGAAAAAGACAAAAAGACAAAAAAAAAAAAAAAAAAAAATTTTAATTAAAATGTTATAGAGAAAGTAAAAAGACTATCAATTGAAAAGACTAGTAGCAATGCCAATATCAGATAAGTAGTACATACCAAGAGCTCTTATTAAACTTATAAGATAAAGACTAACAAATTCAAATAAGAGAAATCCAAATGAGAAACAAATAAAAAGAGTTTACTTCACTAGCAGTCAGGAAAATGCAATCTTAAAATATTAAGCAGATATTATAAAACATGTACCAAAATGATAAAAGCTTAAAAGAGTGACAGCTAGCAAGGGTTATTTGGGGATGTGTAATCAGTATTTTCATACTTTGATGATAGACACTGATAGAGTTTGGATGTACTGTCCTCCCCAAACTCATGTGGAAACCTGATCTCCAATGTGGCAGTGCTGGAAGCTGTTTGGATGACAGGGGTGGATCCCTCATGAATAGATTAATGCTTTCCCTGGGGGCTGGAGGTAGTGAATGAGTATTTGCTCTATTAGTTCTCATGAGAGCTGGTTGTTTAAAAGACCCTGGCACCTCCCACCTCTCTCTCTTGTTTCCTCTCACCATGTGATCTGCTTGTACCCGCCAGCTGCCTGTCACTTTCCACCATTAGTAGAAGCAGCCTGAGGCCCATGCCAGATGCAGCTGTCCCAGAATTGTGAGCCAAATAAACCTCTGTTCTTTATAAATTACCCAGTCTCAGGTATTCTGTTATAGCAACGCAAATGGAATAATACAGATCCCTAAATTGCTCAGTTTTTATGATATGAAATCTGGCAACATCCATTAAAAATATGTAGTCCCCTTTACCCAGAAATTCCATCCTGGGGAATCTATTCTCTACATAAGGATACAGAAACAAAAATATTTATTGCAACTTTGTTTTTAGTAGCAAAAAACAAAATAGGGAATGACTATTAACAGGAAAATGATTGGGATATAACCCTTCCATGGAAAACTATGCAGTCATTAGATAGAATAAGTTAGCTCTATGCCAGTTGACTAAAAAGGATTCTACAATATGTATTTTTATTTATTTATTTTTTCCCTTTTTGTCTTTTTTTTTACTGACTGGTAACGGGATCGCAACCCTCGGTGTCGCGCCCGTACCAGGGACCGGCAATGGGGTCGCAACCCTCGGTGTTGCGCCCGCACCATGCTCAGCCAGTGAGCGGGAACTGGTCTCCACGTGGGATCCAAACCCTCGGCGGGAGCGCCGCCGCGCTCCCAAGCGGCGCACTCTCCAGTGCGCCACTGGGCCAGCCCTACAATATGTATTTTTAGAGGGGAAAAAGTAAGATGCAGAGAAGTATATAAAATAGAATTCTATTTTTTTAGGGGCCAGACTGGTGGCGCACTGCTACAGTGCGCCGCTTGGGAGCATGGCGGCGCTCCCGCTGAGGGTTCGGATCCCACATACACACTGGTTCCCGCTCACTGGCTGGGCGAGGTGCGGGCGCAATGCTGAGGGTTGCGATCCCGTTGCCGGTCCCGGTCCGGTACGGGCGCGACACTGAGGGTTGCGATCCGTTGCCGGTCACGAAAAAAGACAAAAAGGAAAAAAAAAATCATAAATCTTTGAGCACAGGAACTACGAGGCATGAATGATAAACATGTATATAACTTCCTACCTGTCTTTTCTCTTCCTATTTAAAAACAGAGCAAAGTGATTGGGTAAAGTTTTATGTGCTGCCCTCGCAGGTCACTTAAAATAAACTCTTTCGGCTCTCAGAAGTGGCTTCCGTTCAGACCCTCCTGCCAAGCTTTCCGTCGCGTGTGGCGTCCTTGAGGTGGTTCACACGAATTAGACCTGAGTCTAGTGATGCCGGGAGAACTGGAGCTTCTGGTCCAGTCTCCAAGTTTAGTAAAATTTGTTTTTTTAGTTAAATTGTATTGAAGATCTAGTTCAATGCTATTGTTATGTGGCTTTTTTGAAAAGTGTCTGTCAAAAAAAAGAATAAAAAATTCTACACATCTTATATGCACATGTATTTTACATACGGTTACACGAGCATGTAGAAAGATATGGAAGCATACCTATATAACCGTCACATTGTTTAGGAGGGAAAGGTGGATACAGATAAGAAGGAGAAGATGAGGAACTTTGATGGTATCGCTCCATGTTGACTAATTTTTATTGCTCTACATACAGTTCTTACAATCTGGAATAATTGATTACTGCGATGCTAGCAGACTGGATAAACTAATTGAAACAGACCACTACTGTGAAAACAGTGAGAAGTCGTAGTTTGTGGATCCACTCACTGCCAAGCTTCAACTGGGAAGGCTGGAATCTGAGAAAAGCAGCAGTTGGAAGCAGGATAAGTGACTAACATGCTCAGAAAAAAATATGTAAGAATGCAGTTCCAAGAAGAGTTAAAGATAAAATTCACAGGTGACAATTATTTACCAAAAGTGGCTGAAGAGGTGGTGAGTAGGAGAGGAAGATTTCAAATGTAAGAGTGAAGTATTAGGGGATATTGCAGGCCAAGAATGTGTAAAGACTTAGAATCAGGTTTTCACAGTGAGAATCATGTAAATGGAAGATGGATGTGGAGCTCAGAGAAGTAAATGTGCTGACAAAGCAGTACAGTTGGGGTGGACACTCATGGACTCTTCCTTCTGTATGGCACTTCCAAATCCTCCCTATTAAAAGGTCTGGGCAGTTTCTGGTGCCTGTAAAAAGAGAAGAAAGAGAAAAACTAAAAAGATAATAAGTACAAGATTTAAAAATACAGAATTCAGGTGTTCTTAAGAAAAATATGCTACTAAATACCTTAACTTAAAATAATCATGTCAGTATTAACACTAATACTAATACTACTAAGATTAGTTCAGCTCTACTGAGTTCTAAGTGTCATGTAAATATACTAAGTACTTCAAATGTATTATCTCTTTTAAGCTTCACAACAACTTGTGAAGTAGGTACCATTATCTCCATTTTACAGAAAATGAAACTCTTACAGAGGTTAAATAACTTTCTTAAAGTACAATAACATATTTATAATGATGGCCCAGAGTCATCTGTAAATGTTAATTTGTTCAGCATCTTGTATTTCGAAAGTCAGGGATACACACTATCTTCCAAATGTTTTCATCAAAAAAAGTTTTCATCCAAATGAAAGTTGGATTTCCAGAGTGACCCATTCTTCAAGGATTCTAAATAGCTGAATCTTTCACTGTATTATGTAGCTTCTTACTAGATTTCACTAATTGGAGCTCTACAAATTGATTGAAATAAAATTTTTAGGAAATGCTGTAAAATATATTAGTTGTAAATTTTGAGCACTACATAAATTCTATCTACCGCATTTCCTTGTGAACTTCAATTTTAAAAAGCCTCTTTAATGTTTTTGGCAGGATTTTTTTCTAAATAATACTTCAATACGGACTTTTTCTTGGCGATCCATGTCATTTCCTGGAAGCTCCCACTGAGTATACACTTACTATGTAAACATAAAACTTGATTCCCTTAGTAAAAGCATCAACTGTTTGTAAATGCCAATAGGCTTTATGAACAGTTTGCAGCCTGTGAGTAAAGTCATCCCTTTTTTCCCCATATTTTCTCTAGTGCTTTGTAGTATGGGCCACAGAACCTTTAGTAAGGCTATTTAAGAATTCTTGGCTTTAAGATTCCCTCCTCCCCCTGACCTTTTGACTAAACATTCCTTTGTTTTCCTAGAGTAAAGAGTCTGATTTAAAAACTAGCCATCTTACCTGATCACATTTCCTCCAATATGTCAACTTAGCCATAACTGCTTTGAACATCTAACCTTTCCTTAACCCCCATCACGTTCATATAACTACACATAACAATGTATACAGTTCCTTTTCATTTATCAAAAGAAAGAATCCTTGGGGAATAAAGATTTGACAGCTTCTGTTACAAGATAATTGTAATACTTAAAAAAAAAGAGAGAAAGAGAGATGAGACAGATGGTGTACACTGGAGACATGTGGAAATTTGCTTGAAAAATAGCTTCAGAAATTCAATTGAGACTGAAAAGAAATTATGCAAACCATCATTTTTGCATAAAAGCTTCATGGAAAATAAGGAAATTATCTTAATCTTTAGTCTTCCACAATCTTGTTAAGGAGAAAGAATGTCAACTGGACTGATACCGTCTTGGGTTCCTATTTTTTTTTTTTTTTTTTTAAAGATGACCGGTAAGGGGATCTTAACCCTTGACTTGGTGTTGTCAGCACCACGCTCAGCCAGTGAGCGAACCGGCCATCCCTATATGGGATCCGAACCCGGGGCCTTGGTGTTATCAGCACCGCACTCGCCCGAGTGAGCCACGGGCCGGCCCTTGGGTTCCTATTTTTTTTTTTTTTTTTAAAGATGACCGGTAAGGGGATCTTAACCCTTGACTTGGTGTTGTCAGCACCACGCTCAGCCAGTGAGCGAACCGGCCATCCCTATATGGGATCCGAACCCGGGGCCTTGGTGTTATCAGCACCGCACTCTCCCGAGTGAGCCACGGGCCGGCCCTTGGGTTCCTATTTTTAAAAAATAGCCACTTATTTGAATTACAGGGAATAGAGATTATTTTGAGTGAGATTATTAAAAACATTATTTTTTATATTGC
This sequence comes from Galeopterus variegatus, assembly GCF_000696425.1. NCBI lineage: Eukaryota > Metazoa > Chordata > Mammalia > Dermoptera > Cynocephalidae > Galeopterus > Galeopterus variegatus. The sequence continues at coordinate 101,501 of NW_007726729.1, forward strand.
TACACTTAGGCTGAATACAGTAATATCAACCATTACTACATTTTTTGATGAGTTACTCAGTGCTTTTATTACATATTATGTATTTTACATGGGAAATGCTTTATAATAAATTTATTAGATATTTCATCAGATTAATTTTTACAGCATAAAGAGATAATGAAAATTTAATTTTAAAAATTGTGTTTTGGTTCACATCTGAGTAACAGCACTAAAAAAAAACTGTGTTTATTACTTTATCATTTAATTCTATTTTCCATAAAAACTTTTTTTGGCCACTGACTGGTAAGGGGAGCGGAACCCATGACGTTGGCGTTATAACATGGTGCTCCAACCAGTTGAGCTAACCAGCCAGCCCTGTGTTTACTACTTTAAAAAAGGATTTTCAATTTGCCCTTTTAAATTTGTTATGCTTGACTTGATTCACACATTACACAAAATTTTAAAAAAGAAAAAGAAATCATGTATAAGAAGCTATGAGGACAGAAATTGTAAGAAATAAGTGAAGGTTCTGGTGAAAATGTTTTGATAAAATCTTTTGAGGGGAATGAGAGACAGAAAAACAGTAAGGAAAATGATTTCAGTGAAAGGAGGAAAATCATTTAATGAATTCAGGCAAGTTTTCAGAAAAACAAAGCTGAAATGTGGTATGACCAATACCTGGTGTGACGATAAGTATGCTTTCATCAACATGAATAAACATACATTATATTTAAGAGTGAGAAAGAAGATGAGTTATGTATACACAAAAGAGAATATGATGGGATCATTTCTACTCATTATGGAATCACAGAATATAGGCTTGTATTTGAGTATACATGTGAGTTAAGGTAGATAAACTGATAAGGCCAACATCTTTTGCCCAATACTGTAATGAAGAAAGAAACCTGGGTCACAATTTCTGAGTCTCTAGAGAATTCATGCACATGTTTTCCTTGGTGTAATTTTAGGCTAGCCTATTTAAATGCATTAGAAAGGTCTACCTTTAGGGGGCCGGCCTGTGGCTCACTTGGGAGAGTGTGGTGCTGATAACACCAAGGCCACGGGTTCGGATCCCATATAGGGATGGCCGGTTGGCTCACTGGGTGAGCGTGGTGCTGACAACACCAAGTCAAGGGTTAAGATCCCCTTACCGGTCATCTTTTAAGAAAAAAAAAAAAAAAGGTAGACCCTTTATCTTTAAGTTTGACGAGAAAGAAAGAAGTCTGAAAATTGATAAACAATCTTTAATATACAAAGATGAGTTACCAAGAAAGATTATGAACTTTCATTTCCTGAAGTTGGGTAGATAAAGCGATTGGATATTTATCTACTCTTTCTCTAATAGTTTGGGTTAGATACAGTTTGCTTGGAAGCAAAAAGACCACACTTAAAGGTTAAACTTTTAAAATGATAATGGAAGTGCTGACTGGTTAGCTCAGTTTGTTAGAACGCGGTGTTATAATACCAAGGTCGAGGGCTTGGATCCTCATACTGGCCAGTTGTCCACCCCCCGACCCCCGCAAAATAATGGAATTTGAGAAGAGAAAATGTTTCCAATAGAAAGGATGAAATCCTATTATCTTTTTCCTCATATAGGTTAAATTTATCTTTGAATATCGGATCAGAAATATCGAAATTTAACAGTATTAAGCAAAAAGACCTTCTGAGGCTTGAAGTGGGTGATGCCTGCCCACATTTGGGGTCCTGGGGTGAGTTGGAGTCAGCCATGTGTGTTTCTTTGGACAGGCTAATATTCTGGCTCCCTTTTAAAACTGATACCCTTAAAAATCTGTCTAACATTTATGAAGAGGAGAGGCTGAGCACTACATGGTGGGGTGGCCAGGGAAGAGGGAGGCAGACTGGAATGAATAGAGGTGGCGACACTCAATTGCTCTCTTATTTTTCCTAGCAAACCAGCTCTGGTTCCAAGATTCAATATCCTTCACAAAACCAAAGCCCCATGTGTCTATGATAGCTTAGCTTCCCTGGTCAATGCATGGGCCACTTCCCTTCGTGCCTCTGGGCAAATGTAGGTTAGTGTTTCTCAAATTCTGGTCCCAGAAGCATTTACATTAGAATCACCTGATTCTTGAACTCAGACTAGACCTCTAAATCAGACTTTCTAGGGAAGAGGCTAGGGCATCTGCATTTTAAATGAGTTTTGCAGGTGATTCTGATTGTATTAAACCTCAAGAACCATCCCCTAAAGATTGGATTAGAATTAGTGAAGTTTGGGGAACTCTAGCTCTCCCCAGGAATTCTGCTGTCAAACACAGCCCCTCAAATGTTCAGACATGTTTCAAGAAGGCTGGAGGAAGATGCAGTTCAGTTACCTCCCACTCATCAGTCTAACTTTCTCCCTAGCATCCTTTCTGATTAAACTGAAATCCTTGGAGAGTGCCTATAAATACTCCATCTGCTCAGATTTCTTGCGAGACAGTGGAGTTTGCACCACCTTCCCACTACTGCAGACCAAAATAGCCTCTCTGGGCTTGCCTGACTCTAAGAGCTGTTTCTTGACAACTATGGTGCTTCATGACCACTTGACTTTGTATAAGGGGATTCCATTGTCCTTAGGTGTTATTTATACAATGAAGATGGAAATAAACGTTTGATGCTGGAAAAAGCCTTATACACAATACAATCCACTACCTAATTATATGGCGACAGATGCAGACAGACAAGTAGAAAAGGCAGGAAGCAAGCATTTTATTGAGTCCCTACTATGTACAAGAGAGGTGCTGCGCTAGATTTTTCAGCAAGAGTTTTGTTATTAGTTTTTTAAAAACAAACTTTCAAAGTAGGTAATATTGTATCCATTTGTATAGATAAGGAAGTTGAAACTCCAAAAATTAAAGAAACTTGCAAAGTCATTCAGTTAATAGGTACAATGGATCCAGGATTAAATCTGGGTTATAATAAAAATAATACCTTCATTTTTTAATCACTTTCTATGTGTTGGGCATATTTTTAAGCATTTTATTTATTTTATTTTTTTATTTTTTATTTTTTTTGTCTTTTGTCGTGACCAGCAACGGATCGCAACCCTCAGTGTTGCACCCGTACCGGACCGGGACCGGCCACGGGATCGCAACCCTCGGTGTTGCCCCCGCTCCTCGCTCAGCCAGTGAGCGGCCGGTCTGTATGTGGGATCCGAACCCTCGGCGGGAGCGCCACCGCGCTTCCTAAGCGGCGCACTATAGCAGTGCGCCACAGGGCTGGCCCCTAAGCATTTTATTTTTATTAACTTTGGTAAAATCACCACAAAACCCCTGAGGCACATAGTATTATTATGCCCATTTATAGGAGAAACTCAGGCACAGAAGATTAGAAACTTGCCCAAGTTCACCCACTTAGTAGGTGGTGAAGCTTTGACTCCAAAGCTCTCTCCAGAATCAAGTACCCTGGAGAGACTGGAAGCAGGGAAAGTAATTATTCTCCAGGTAGGAGATAACCTGGTGTATTAGTTCATTTCTGTTGCTTATAACAGAATCTCCGAAACTGGGTAATTTATACAGAAATAGAATTTATTTCTTACAGTTTGGGAGGTTGGGAAATCCATGGTCCAGGGGGCGCAGCTGGTGAGGGCCTTCTTCTGGGTGGTGACTCTTTACAGAGTTGCGGGGTGTCACCTAGTGAGAATGGCCTGGATAAGAGAGTTAACCTTCTCGGTCACACTTCTTATAAAGCCATCAGAACCACCCCCATTACTCCATGAATGGATAATCCATCCATGAGGGCACAGTCCTCACAATCTAATCACCTCTTGAAGGTCCCACCTTTCAAATACCATAATCAGATTTCCCACCCTCTTAGTACTGTTACAATGGTGGGGGGGTCAAGCTTCAGTGAGTTTTGAGGGGACATGCAATCCACAGCACCAGGCCTGAAATAAAGATTGGGAAGAAAGGAGAGATTTAAGAAGCACTTCTGATGATCTCTGGATCATCTACCTGGATGAAAGGTGGGATGGGGAGAGATCGGGGGAGAAGGTGGAAGGGTTGAAGATAACTACATTTTCTTGCTTGTTTGGGGAACAAAATAGATGGTAATACCATTAATTAAGCCTAGAATGAAGATAAACTGGCACTGCACTCATGTTCTGTGTTACAGAGCTGGCATTTAGCTGTATCTCCAGCTTAACTGTGAAAGAGGAATATAATGTGTCCTCATCTTCTACATAAAACTTATTGACTGATATATTATAACAAAGACTATCAATGGAACTTAGAACACTGCCTACCTGATACCCTCTCTGTAGGGCAGTGAAGTATTAAGGATGCATGTAGCTTTAGGATTGCAATGAATATAACTGCACACTTGATTAAGTCTTTATTGAGAATTATTCACTGGCACCTTCCATGTATTGGCTGTCAAGGATACAATGGTGAAGAAGACAGATCCAGTCCCTGCCTTCAGGGAGGTTATATTCAGGTAAAGGAGATAGGCAATAAATAAGGCATCAAAAAATTCCTGAAAAGTTCTGTAACAAAGATAAATGGGATGTCATGGTACAGCATTATGAGCACAGGGTCCAGGTGACATAGAATCTTGTAAGACACGGAAAATGTTCAGTTTTTATTCCAAATGTCATGAGAAGAAATTGAGTTTTGAACAAGGGGAAAACATGGTATGCATTTTTTTGTGTGGCTCACTTTGAGTGTCACTACATTCAGGGCAAGGTTACGGGGACAAGAGTGGAAGCAGAAAGGCTGGTTAAGAGGGCCAGAAGCAAGGGTGATGGTAGCTTAAACAAAGGTACAATGGAGGTAAAAGAATGTGGGTAGAAATTTAAGTATACTCTGGGAGAAGCTAGTAGACTTGATGGAGAGGGATGGAGAGAAAAAGGGAAATATCACAGATGACCCCTAGGTTTCTAGTTTGAACAACTGGATCAACAGTGCTGTTGTTTAACAGTATCATGGCAAATGGAGGAGGAACAGTTCTGAAGGAAATGATAAACAGACACTGTGCATTTCTAAGCACACTGTACACGTGTAAGCATTTGGTACTATGCATGTGTGAGCATACTACCAAAGCTTACAGAGTGCTCTGGACTGGGATTCTAAAAGCCTGATTTCTGTCACCACTAAGAAAAATAACTTCTCTGCACCTTGTTTTTTCCCATCTTTAATTTGGGAAAAAAATCTGACAGATATGATTGTATCTGTCTTTACTGCTTCAGAGAAATCCTGAGAAGATAAATGAAATATATATAAAAGTACTTTGAAGTCTTGGGAAGATAAGAACTGCATAAATCCATGCTATCATTTTTATGTCACAGGGTGCGTTTATATTTTTCAAATACCCCAGGTCACAGGGGTCATAAACTAACAAGCTTACGTTCTTTCTTTCATGTTCAGTTCCCAGAAATAAAAAGATGAACATGCTTCTCTATCCCCACTGTCCCCTCCGCTATAGTAATCTCTTGACAGGATTTTGCAATTACTAGTATTGTCCCAAACTCTTTAGACCCTGGGAAGAAAAAAACTTTACCCAATATACCTTTGCCTGGGTGATTCTTGGCAGATAATGATAATGATGGTATCTTACTTTAATAGAGATGTGCAGATTCCCAAGAACCAGCACATTGTCTCATCTAATCAGCCAACAACACTTTAAGAATAGTATTATTTTCCGCCATTTGACAGACTCAAGAGGTTTAAGTAACTTGCCTAAGGCTTCGTTTCACAGCTAGAGCAACTAAAGCTAATAGAAGAGTTGTGTTCTAAAAAAATAGAGTGAACATTTAGAGGGGGAAAGGGGAGCAGGGAGATTGGATAATGGGCATAAAGAACAAGTGCGATTTGTAACAATGAATATGCTAATAAAAAATAAATTTAAAAATATATATAGTGAACATGTACCAGTGGCATTCAAAGAACTGCAGCCATATCCCAGATAATATTCATAGGATGTGTGTGCTGGCTTCTTTGATCACTGCAGTCTTGGGACACATTGTCTTCAGTTCTTTGAAAACAGTATGACTACTGATTTTCTTGCCCTGCATTTCAAGAGATGCACTATTTCACCTGTGACCTTGTGTGCTGCTCTCTCTAAAAACAAACAAACCAAAATAAGAACAAAACAAAACAAAAATTGTCCTTTGCTCTCCACGGTAATTACAATATTAACAGTTTCTTCTTTCTCTTGGGAAGAGACATGCTGTGCTCAGTTTTGCCTGAGGTGGGGATATGATGATATGCAAAAGAGAGGGCCTTGGAATAGTGGAAAGAAAACTGGACTTGGAATCCAGAACGCTGGGATTGAGTTCTGGTTCAACATTGCTTATTGAGTTACCTGGGGAAGGCACTTAACCTATTTGAGCTTCAGTTTTAAGAACTGTCAACAGGATGTAATAATCTTTATCTGTTTACTGACTATAATCTTTCAGTCAGCCTCACCTTCATCTGCACAGTTCCAGATGCAGAACTACACGGGCTAAGTAGTCACTTTCTGAATGCCTTGTGTGCAATAATTGGATTATAATTCTCCCTCTAATTCAATCCTTCCCTTGTCTTTCTCAGCTCAAATGCATGTGTATTTGCTCACGTCTAATGGATGGGGAAGTGGGCTATTATTTTTGGTGTTCATCAAGTTTGACTCTCAGCACATTAATCTATTTAGAACGAAGCAGAGGAAGGATGGCATAGAGGGTTGCTGTGAGAATTGAATTAATGCATGTAAAATGTTAGCACAGTGCCTGGCTTACAGTGAGTGATCACTGTTAGTTGTTATCATTTTTTTCTTACTGAGGTGATCCTCATTTGTCTTGAATGGTTTAGCTGTGGCCCTGGCTGGAGACTAGAGGATAATCTGAGACTCCTCTTCAAGTTGTCAGCCTGGTTGATGGCTGGGCAAGGATTTCTTACATAATCTCTATAACCCTTTCTCTTTATTTCCGCCTAGTTTCTGCTCACTTTTGAGGAAGGGTATTTGGGATAACTTTTTATAAGCTGATGGTAAATGCAAATAAAACAATGACAACTTAGAGATCAATGACAAAATTTTGACTTGTTTCAGATTGAGTCTGAAAAACAAACTTCAAAACCTATGGACAACATGTTTTTCAAGACTGTATTTTAGAGTTTACAGGGGTGTGCCCGGGGCAACCAAAACAAAGATTACAGTGATGATGATGGCTGCCTCCCAGGCCCAGATAAAAGAGGCGCCTCTCCGCTGGCTTTATGGTGCCAGCCCACCTGAGGTCACACTTTGAAGAGCCTCCCAAGGCTGGGTTTGAAGCCCACACTACTGTTTTCCTAGTCTTCCTCCTTTCTCATTTGGAATTTTTGGGTCAGCAATCCTCCAAGCTTGGTCGGATTTGCGTCCCGAGGCGATGGCTTCGGTGTGGGCAGATCGGGGAGCAGTGCTGGGCGGTGGCGGCGGCGGGTGGACAGCTGTCCTGGGACTGTCCCCCATCGACTCAACGTGCCTCTCTCACATCTAAGGGGTCTTAATGTACCAAGTAAGTGTCCAGGGCGAACAGACGCAAAGCGAAGCGCGACCGGTTCCCGCCGGGGCTGCTCCCGCCCTTTCCCCGGACCCGGCCCCTCCCGCGCCGCGGCCGCTCC